>NW_015507858.1:714-7205 GCF_001515645.1 Sinocyclocheilus grahami | reverse complement strand
CCTGTTATCCTGTTATTTGCTGTTAATCTGATAGAAGGAGGTGTTTAGCTTCGTGACGTCACTGACTCCACACACACACACACACACACACACACACACAGATCACTTCCTGCTCATTTAACTTAAATAGTTGACTATACATACACAAACTGAGACTGTACAAAAACTTTACATAAATACTGTAAATGAAATTGTGCAAAAGAGATATTTTGGGGGAAGCAGCACATAGGGCAAGATGATTTGTACGTAGTGCAATGCACAAATAAACATATACAGTATGATCAAATGAAGTCTTTGTGTGTGGGAGTGTTTGTAAAAAGTGTCTAGTGTACATTCAGAGAAAAGAGTGTGACATTTTCTCATGTCGGCAACACAAACAAACTCCAAAGATATGTTATTCTCTGAAGTGATTTACCAGAATCTCAGACTTGCAATTGTTTCAATGATTTGTTCAGAGATGCTGATTTCTGCTGGTATATGTGATGATGATGAGAGTTAGATATAATAAGACTTCTGTTTCATGCAGTGATTGTCGTCCACAATCCTCCTCTCAGGAGAAGACGGAGCAAACAAGAACCTCCTATGAGTGAGTCTGTACTTACATAAATACTTGAAATTATGTGTGGGAAATATAGGCAATTTATCCCTATCAATACAGAAATTATTAATTCAACCTCTTACTGATGGACACTGGTCATTTTGATCTGTGATGCTGGATTAAGATCAGGATCATATTACATATCACATGTGTTACTGTATGATGTGAGGATTTTGAACAGTGAAAGTTTGACTCTTTGCAGTGAGGATTGTTGTTCTGGGTTCGAGCGTGTCAGAAAACAGTCTGGTGGGAAACTTCATCTTAGGACGAGCAGCGTTTGACAGTGAAGCTCCTCCAGATGTTGTAGAGAGAGTCGGAGGAAGACTGAAGGACAGACACTTGATGCTCATCAACAGTCCTCAGCTGCTCCAGAGGAACATCTCAGATCATCAGATCACACAGACAGTGAGAGAGTGTGTGCATCTGTCTGCTCCAGGACCTCATGTGATCGTGCTGCTCCTCAATCATGAGCCGTGTTCAGCAGAAGATCAGGAGTGTGTGGAGAAGGTGCTGCTCTCTTTCTCTGAGCAGGTATATCAACACACCATGGTGCTCAGCACACAAGAGCCCACAGAAACCAGTGATATCCTACAGAACATCATTCAGAAATGTGCAAACAGACACTTCAGTCTTCAGAGGAGCAGCTCTCCTGATGATCTGCTGCAGACGCTTGAGCACATTGAGAAGATGAATGAAGGACTTTATCTGCACTGTGCTGAAGCTGCACAGTGTTTCACAATGGAGCAACAGAACACAGAGAGACGTGAGTCTGATGATGCTTGAAGTTCCTAGTGATAAATGAACATGTTTTAATCTCCTTCTTCTGTCAGTTTCAGAAGGTGTGAAGCTGAATCTGGTTGTGTGCGGGAGCGACGGCACATTAAAATCCTCTGTATCAGATCTGATCCTGCAGCAGACAGACAGAAGATCAGATGTGGAGCTTCATGGTCGTCTGATCAGTGCAATAGAGCTTCCTGCTCTGATCCGGCTCTCAGAGGAGGAAGAGATGCGTCAGACTCTCCGCTGTGTGTCTCTCTGTCATCCTAGAGTTCATGCTTTCCTCCTCGTTATTCCTGACGCTCCTCTCAATAATGAAGACAAAGCAGAAATGGAGGAGCTCCAGAGGATCTTCAGTTCAAGAATCAACAAACACATCATGATCCTCATAATGCAGAGCTCAGAGCATCAGACAGCAGAACTCAGTGAAGAAACACAGTCTGTCATTGAGAGGTTCGGAGGACGACATCATTTCTTTGGTCCCAAAACACAAGTGTCCTCGTTGATGGAGAACATCGAGCAGATGCTGGAAGAAAACAGAGGAGAGCATTTCTCCACAGAGATGTTTCTGGAGGCGCAGATGAAGAAACTGATGAAATATGAAGAGATGAAGAAGAAAACTGACTCACTAGAGATGCATTTACCATCACAAGGTAAAAAAAAAGTTTGATATTAAACTACACAGCATGTTTTAAAATAGATTTTTTTTTACTGCAGGAGTGTTTCATTCTTTATTAGATTTTTATACATTTGTTAAAAAGTTAAAATTCAAAATTCAATTTAAAAATTCGAGTTCTGATTGTTGAAAAATAAGGTCAAAGCTTCATTGTTCCACAGGAAATGAAGATTTTTACAGTAGTCAAACTGATAAATTAAAAAATCCGATCTCTGTAATGTTTTCTGATACATATTAATCATGCAGCCCTTAGTGAAACATATTAGTTGTTCTGCATATTTTCTCTAGAAAACTTTGCAGATAATGTAAATTTGACAGAGGGCAACTGCTTCATGGAAATTAGAAAAGCACACTAATGTCTCTGAACTGTGTACATTGTAGAGTGACGTGTACATCTTCACAATGCATTTCCAGACCACACAAAACTATATGAATACTAAACAAGCAGACAGCAGACCTATGTCACAGAATGTAATTTTGGTGAAAACAAACTTTAGGCTGTCAAACTGATGCAGTTCCTCTCTTACAGGTTCATCAGAGAGTGAAGATGATCTGAGGATTGTTCTGCTGGGAAAAACTGGAGTGGGGAAAAGTGCAGCTGGAAACACAATCTTAGGAAGAGAAGCGTTTACAGCAGAGACATCTCATGAGTCTGTGACTAAAGAGAGTCAGAGAGAATCATCTGAAATCAACGGGCGATGTGTTTCTGTGATCGACACTCCAGGACTGTTTGATACTGAACTCAGTAACGAGGAGATCCAGAGAGAAATAACTAACTGTGTCTCCATGATCCTGCCTGGACCACATGTGTTCATCATTGTGCTCAATTTAGGACAACGATTCACTCAAGAAGAGGCAACAGCTGTGAAGATCATCCAAGAGACGTTTGGTGAGAAATCTTTAATGTTCACCATGGTGCTCTTCACCAGAGGAGACGATCTGAAGGCCAAAACCATTGAACAGTTTCTGGGAAAACCAGGATCTCCTCTGATGAAGCTGATTGAAGCGTGTGGAAATAGATTCCATGTGTTCAATAATAATCAGACTGCAGACCGAACACAGGTGACTGATCTACTGCAGAAGATAGACGACATGGTGAAAGAAAACGGAGGGAGTTTCTACTCATGTAAGATGTTCAGAGAGATGGAGAGAGAAAAACAAGAACAACAGATGAAGATCCTGATGGACAGAGTCAGAGAAAGAGAAGAACAGATGAAGAAACTAGAAGAAGAGAAAGAGAGAATGAAGATGATGATGGAGGAAGAACGACAGAATCAGGACAAAGAGAGGAAGAGAAGAGAAGAGGAACTGAAAAGAGAAATAAGAGAACAAGAGAAACATCAGAGAGAGACACGAGACGAGATGAGACGAGAACGAGAGACATTTAGACAAGAGACAGAGGAAATGAAGAAAGAAAAAGAGAAACTGCAGATCAAATATCAGACAGAAATACACAAACTGATGAACAGAATAGAGAATGAAAGACAGAATCATGAAACAGAGAGAAAGAAAAGAGAAGAAGAGTTTAATGAGAGAGAAGAGAGATATAAAACTCTAATGAAAGAGAAAGAGAGAGAGATGAAAGAGGAGATGAAGAGAGAACGAGAGGAATGGGAGAAACAGAAACTAGAGGAAAAGAGAAGAAGAGAAGAAGAGGACGAGAAAAGAAGAGAGAAAGAACAGAGAGATTGTGATGAATTCAGTCAGAGACTGAAAGAAGAGAGAGAGAGAATGGAGAGAGAGAAAGAAGATCTTCAATCTAAACATGAAGAAGAAGAAAACAAGATGAAGATCCTGATGGAAAGAATGAACAGAGAAAGAGAAGAAGAGATGAAGAAACATGAAGAAGAGAAAGAGAGAAGGAAGATGATGATGGAGGAAGAACGACAGAATCAGGACAATGAGAGAAAGAAAAGAAAAGAAGAGTTTAATGAGAGAGAAGAAGAGAAGTGAAGAAAGAAAAAGAAAATCTACAGACAGAAATAGACAGACTGATGAACAGAATAGAGAATGAAAAACAACATAATGACAATGAGAGAAAGAGAAGAGAAGAAGAGTTTAATGAGAGAGAAGAGAGATATAAAAGAGAAATGAAAGAGAAAGAGAGAGAGATGAAAGAGGAGATTAAGAGAGAACGAGAGGAATGGGAGAAACAGAAACTAGAGGAAAAGACGAGAAGAGAAAAAGAGGACGAGAAAAGAAGAGAGAAAGACAAACAGATTCAGAGACTGCAGAGTGAAATGGAGGGAATAATCAGAGAGAAAGAGAGAATAGAAAGAGAGAGACGAGAACAACTGGAGGATTCAGAGAAGAGTCTGAAAGAAGAAAGAAAGATGAGAGAAGATCAACAGAAGACTCTTGAAGAGAAACTGAGACTCCTTGAAGAACAGCATGAAGATGAACTGAAGAGAAGACGAGTGGAGTGGAGACAGGAATATGAGAAAGAGAAAGAGGAGATGAAGAAGAAGATCAGCTCTGAAACTGATCAGGTGAGTCTTCAAGACTTGCATGTTTGTTCAGATTGTAGTCGCACTTTTACTATTAATAATATCCCACAAAAAAATGTAAACAGACAATTAAAGTTATTTTTACTGAATGATGTGTTGGTTTCAACTCCAAAAGGTCACAGCTTACAGGAAAATGGAGACTGAATACAGCGAGTGGTCCTGGCATCTTCGCAGTGCCATGATCAAAACTGAGAACAAACTATACAACAAAATAGAAAATGAAGTGATTCATGAGATTGAGGAAACTGATCTTCACAGAGAACTAAAGAAGACAAGTGAAGAAGTGAAAAAATCAATGTCAGAATTATTTGAGAAAGACAGAGATGCAGATAAACTGATTCAATGGAAAACATCATTTGAAATCAAAATCAAAGAGCTTCAGGAAAACATTGTGAGAGAAACAAAGAGGAGATTAAATGAGGTTCTTCAGCAGCGAGACATGAAGAAAAAGATTGATGCTCAGAGAGTGTTTTCATGATGTGTCCTCTATGAAAAGAGGAAACATCTCGCCTTAAAACTCAGAGACAAAACAAATGATGAAGAAACACTGAAGAAAGATTTTGATTTGTTTTGGGAACAGTGGATGAAGAAGATCATCAGAGACATTCCTGCAGTCAGAGACATTGACATAATGAGAGATGTGAGAGAGATACTCAGTGACATCTATGTAAGTCTTCCTGTAGATCACTGGAGGGAGAGCAGGGATATTTTCACTGTGCAGCGTTATTCAGGTTATGTGAGGGTTAAGAGATCCAGAGGAATTACAGGAGCTTTTACAAATGCCATCAGATCAGCTCAAGAGATGTTGGGTTTTATTCTCTCTAGAGAGGATGAAGTCCAGATAAGATCATTAGTCACAGATGTTGCTCAGCAGACAGACAGAATGATTCAGTCATTTAACATTTCAAAGATGGGCTACAACATCAGCTGCATTCAACAACTCACAGATTACATCAAAGCAAGAGTAACAGAACATCAGGAAGAACAAGTGAAATATGTGTTTGAGAATGAATTCTTCAAGGATTTGGTTCTGTCCATCTGTAAGAGATCAAACAAGAAGATCACTGACCAACACAGACTGTTCAGAGAAGCCAATGATCCTGTCCTCTATTTGGAGAAGAAGAGAGAAGTGTACTATAGTGTTTTCAAGAAATACTGTCATGGAGCTGCATCAGCTGCTATTTTTGGAGAAATCATCTGTCAGAAAGAAGTCAGTCGGTACATCACTGATAAGTTCAGTGTCAGTGTTTTACACAAGATGAAGATGAACATTGAACTCCTGCTGCAGAAGATCATGAGAGCAGCTCGTGAATCTACTGAACATGTTCAAGTGAACAGAGGAGATGCTGGTTTGTGGTTGAAGAGATTCTCACAGCAGCTCTCAGATGAGCTGATCTTCTCTGAAAAACACCTCAGTGGACTCAAACATGATGATGTTGAGGATTTCAAACTGCTTGAAGAGGTGATAAGAGATGAACTTCCTGCTATAGTGTCTGACATCAGCTGTAGATTCAACACAAAGACATTTCCATTAAAGCTGGACTACAAAGACAGACCAGATGAGCTTCTGATTGATCACTTCTGTCAGTGCTGTTGGGTTCAGTGTCCGTTCTGTAAAGCTATCTGCACAAACACCACAGAAAACCATCCTGGAGATCACAGTGTTGCTTTCCACAGAGTGAGAGGAATTAATGGCACATGTTATAATTCAACACAAAATCTCTGTACTGATATTTGCTCAAATATGGACGCAAATAATTTTAATTTTAATTCACCAGATGGAAGATGTGTTTGGAAGAAAATCAAAATAGCAGGGGCTCAAAATGCCATCTGGAGCATCACTCCTGGCCTCTCTAATGTAAGCTACTGGAAGTGGTTTGTGTGCAGCTTCCAGAAAGATCTGGAGAAATACTACAATAAAACATTTGTGGGG
>NW_015507858.1:0-468 GCF_001515645.1 Sinocyclocheilus grahami | reverse complement strand
TTCCAGAAAGATCTGGAGAAATACTACAATAAAACATTTGTGGGGAGTGGTGAAATACCAGATGAATGGAGACGATACACAAAACAAGATGCTATTGAGAGTTTGGATGAGTACATCTAATGTAGAAGATAAATTGAGACTCTTGCATCGTTGAGTGTGACACTCCATCTGCTGCTCTTTCTCGTTTTTACATTTTATGACTCTGTGCCTGTCCCTACTAATTACAGACTGTTATATGTCGCTGGTTTATGACCGCCAAACACTTAAATATTTGCATGTCTATCGACTCTGCCAAGAGAGACATTGGTGTGCCTCATTGATTTCCCCTACCTGACAAACAAACATTATCTAACATATCTTACAAACATTATCTAACCAAAATAATGAGAATTGCATAAAATAAAGTAAATTAAAATAAAGTACTTTATAAAATGGTTAGTTCCATTCCTCGATTCTGATTGGTCAGCA
>NW_015507857.1:28651-40509 GCF_001515645.1 Sinocyclocheilus grahami | reverse complement strand
TAATGAAGCCGTGACTGGCCTGAGAGAGATGGAGATCAAACTCGAGCTCTACTGGTGCTAAAGTTGATCCTTGAGGAACACCACATGAAGAATATGCTACAGAAGATGAATATTGCCCAATACTGACTGAAAATCTTCTGTTAGACAAAAAAGACCGAAACCAGTCAAGGACAGTACCTCTAATACCAATGCAGTGCTCCAAGCGAGACAGCAGAATACCATGGTCAACAAAATCAAATGCTGAACTGAGATCTAAAAGCACTAAGGCCATAGTATTACCAGAATCATTGGATATTAAAATGTCATTAAAGACCTTCAGAAGGGCAGACTGTGCTGTGTAAGCTTTTAAAACCAGACTGAAAAATATCAGAGATACAGTTAGTACTCAAATAGCGGTGTAATTGCGTAAGTACTATTTTTTTCTCAAATTTTTGATAAAAATGGCAAATTTGAGATCGGTCTAAAGTTTGAGTAAATGGCAGTATCTAGTGTGGGCTTCTTACAAATTGGTGTCACAGAAGCTACTTTAAAACATTCTGGTACAGTCCCTGTCTTTAGACAGTTGTTAATGATAATCACTAGGTCTGAACCAATGGTATCAAAGATTTGTTTAACAAATTGTATAACATCAAAGGGGGAAAACGTGTTTTATTATTTTAATTTTAAGGTGATTGCTCTGCATGTCAGTATAGAAACCAATTCAAATTCACTCCACTGAGTAGTGGATAAAACAGGATCTGAAACAGGGTTCACCATAATAGCTAACTGAGCCTTAGCATTATTAACTTTACCTACAAAATGCATAAAAAACTGATTTTACATGGTAACGGTGAGATCTCTGGAAAAGTCTGCACTGAGGGGTTTAAAACAGAATCGATTGTTGAGAAAAGTGTTCTAGAGCAATGTAAGTTTTTGGCAATAGTTTCTGATAAATATTTCGCCTTTGCAGCCTTGGCACCCTTTTGAAATTTGTACAATGAATCTTTCAGCATTTCGTATGACACTTGAAGTCCATCCTTTTCCACTTACGTTCGCATTGGCAACATTGCTGTCTGAGCTCCCGAATGTCACTATTTATCCATGGCTGGGTCTTGCGTTTTAAATTAATACGCTTGCGGGGTGCAATAAGGTCCAAGACATTGGAGCACCTATTACGAAATGTCTTCACTTGTTTGTCAACACTCAAATGTGAAGTGAAAGGATCTAAAATAAAAAGGTTGATGAGCCTCCAGATACATATTTGAGAAATCAGTACAGGATTGAGCAGTCAAAATCCGAGACCAAGTAATGCTAGGTAATGAAGGAAGAAGAGTGGTAAATAGTGCCAGTATATGATCAGAAAACGAATCACAGAATTCAACATCAGCAACTATGGAAGCCCGTTTCCGCCACTGAATAAAAAAAAAAACAATTCTGTAAGTCATAATAATGAGAAACTTTCTCATAATAATGACTTAGTTTCTCGTAATAATGACTTAGCCTAATCCAAAAAAAAAAGAAAAAAAGTAAAAAAAAAAAAAGACTTACTCGACGCATGCGCAACGCTAAGACTACTGTGTGTCAGGTGCATGGACTGTAGACTAGAACAGAATAAGGTAGTATGTGAATGTGCAAGTATCCATTACTGTGTGCCATGAACTGTACATACAACATACACAAAATACAATTTGAAATATGTAAACAATATACTCTCAGTACCCTTATAAGGACGTATTTGTACTTTATACTCGAAAAGGCGCACAGTAGTACCTTAGAGTACCAATATGTACAACTATGAAACTTTTTGGGGTAAATAAGGTACAAAGCTGTCCTTTTAAGGGTGCTGTCCCAGTGACATGCTGTTGTATTTCTCTCTTTCTCCTGTTTTATAAATTGGTTGGTAGACAGAACAGGGGGCATCTGGCATAGGGTTGGCTGCTGTAGAAGTAGGCAGGTCTTCTGTAACTGTATTAAAACCCCACCAGCCAGATCCTAAGACTATTGTGTGTCAGGTGCATGGACTGTAGAATAGAACAGAATAAAGTAGTATGTGAATGTGCAAGTATCCATTACTGTGTGCCATGAACTGTACATACAACATACACAAAATACAATTTGAAATATGTAAACAATATACTCTCAGTACCCTTATAAGGACATCTTTGTACTTTATACTCGAAAAGGTGCACATTAGTACCTTAGAGTACCAATATGTACAACTATGAAACTTTTTGGGGTAAATAAGGTACAAAGCTGTCCTTTTAAGGGTGCTGTCCCAGTGACATGCTGTTGTATTTCTCTCTTTCTCCTGTTTTATAATAATATAAGCATAAAGCATAGAAAGCAAAAAAGGTATGATTAAAAATAAAACTTGTCAATTAGACAAGGGAAAAAACAGGTAATGGAAGGGCTTCAGTGGGAGGGGCGCGTTGTTCTGGGCCTCGCATCTAGTTGTTTAGTCCTGTTGCGCCCTCTATATGGACGATTACAGCTTTGATCAGAGAGGACTCTGCTGTTGTAATTTTTTCTGGACAATTATGTTTTATTATACGTATCATATAATAATATTAATAAAATAATATTACATTATTAAGATTCTATTAATGTATTACTATTAAATTATTAAAATAACATATTGCTATTATATAACATAATTTATTAAATTAAAAATATTATATTACTATTATATATTTAGATTATATATATATATATATATATATATATATATATATAAAAAATAATATAAGCATAAAGCATATAAATCAAAAAAGGTATGATTAAAAATAAAACTTGTCAATTAGACAAGGGAAAAAACAGGTATAACACTAGACATTCCGTCCCCCCACTTTTGAAATGATGGCTACGGCCCTGTCTACGTGTGAAAGCGAAACTACTTTGTTTGGCCTGCCAAAAGAGTACGATATCCGCTTCGTCATGCCTGGAGCTGATACGTGCTGGTCGCTGAGGAAATACATCAACTTTGTGCTGTGGATCACCGGATCGGATCGAAGCCCAGTCGGGGGTCGTCACATGTGGTTGCCGCAAGCCCTCCGGACGCTCCTTTGTCGAATCTGCCGGCCACGTCGTTCTCTAGCCCACCGGCCTCTGCTCACTCAAGCCAGTCATGTGTGACGCTGTTTTGTTGTGAAAGCGAAACTACTTTGTTTGGCCTTCCAAAAGACTTTTATTGGCACAAACCAGCACAAACAAACAATACTATTTTGGGGTGAATTTGGAGCACGTGGGGACTGAGCGGCCTCAGAATGACCTATAAATATTTTTTTTAATCTAAAAAAACCGAAGCAGCACAAACATTTTTACAGGACAAGCAGAACACACCATTGAGACTATTTTGCCAACATTTTGCAACTTCACTCAGGTCTCAACCATATCGCCCGACATTTTGCAATTCACGGCCTTAACTTTTATCTTTCATAATTAACAGAAATGTAACAAAAACTATTACAAAGACTTATTAACAAAAAATATACATAATCATACAATTAGATTAAATTAAACCAAATAGAAACAATTAACATCACAACACTTGTATAGGCCTACAGCATGTTATACACATGTGTGGGACAGCAGGAGAATACGGTGGCATCGTATGCTTGTCTTGCACAGATCAAAGCACGTGGCACGTGGCCGGAGGAGACCTCACGAAAATGGCTCATTCGAAGATACTCGTCTGTTTATGCAGTAGCTACAAAAGCCGCGGTTCAGCTGCGCGGCGCAAACGCTATGTGAAAGCACAATGGGAATCAGCACTGCCTCCGCTCTGCTTGCGCGTCAAGTGTGGAACAGGCGCTGGCCTACAGCATGTTATACACATGTGTGGGACAGCAGGAGAATACGGTGGCATCGTATGCTTGTCTTGCACAGATCAAAGCACGTGGCACGTGGCCGGAGGAGACCTCACGAAAATGGCTCATTCGAAGATACTCGTCTGTTTATGCAGTAGCTACAAAAGCCGCGGTTCAGCTGCGCGGCGCAAACGCTATGTGAAAGCACAATGGGAATCAGCACTGCCTCCGCTCTGCTTGCGCGTCAAGTGTGGAACAGGCGCTATAATTTGAGGTTAAGTGCTGTTGTTTAGAGCACAACAGGTCACACAAATCACTCTATGGAGTGTCGTGACGTCATCGCTTATCTGAGTGACTGTCTACAAATTACATGTTTCTATTGAGACAGCCTGCAACGATTACTGTCCATGGTACTAAAGTCATCAAAGAACAACTTCTTCATTTTTCTTCTTCTGTTTTTTTATTGGCAGTTTACTGGACTGAGGTGTGATGTCATTGGGATGTAAAGTTTTTATATAAGCTACTGTGTGTTAATATATATATATATACATAACAACAACCTACATCCTCTTTACAAGCTGAGTTTCTTTCAGAAAGTTCATGACAATCTTAATTATAGAATGTGTGCTAGGCAGACTCGATAGGTTTTTTAAACTCAATCCATTATTCGATGCCTTCTCTAGTTCTTTCCTTTTCTCAGAGTCTTTTCAAGTGTTACATGTTCTACACTTTCCACTTCTCCACAGTGTATACATAATCCTGTCTGGTGTTTTCCTATTAATCTTAAGCAACTATTTAAACTTGTGTGTCCTATTCTCAACCTTGTTAAAATAGTTTTCTCCTCCCGCCTCAGATTACTATGCTTTTTTACTCTCACTTCTTTCTGAATGCTGTATAAATGTCTTCATCAAAGAAATTGACAACATAGAGGAAGTTTATTTGGACAAACTCTTAAATACATTTTAAATGGAAACAAATACTTTAAAAACATTTTAAACAATTATAAATGTCAATGTATTTAGTTATTTTGCTCTCCCTGTCTTTTCTTTTGCCTTACCTCTCTTAGCCTTTATTTTATACACATATGCGTATATTCTGTATATGTGGGACATAATTTTTACAGTTTTTTTGAATTGCTAAAACACATTTCTTGAAAGCATCACTCTTTCTTAAAACCTTCAACACAAATCCAAATCTTCAAACTACAATCACAGAACCCCTGGCTCTTCTGGCAATATCAAACACTCACTTAAAAACCATTTAACCTGTAGTCAACATCAAACAAGGCTTTGAAATCATACACATATTAGTTAATACTACATGCACTACAGTTCATTCATTAGACACTACATCAAAAAATGGAGAACACCGTGTCCGTGCATCTAGTTACAGAAAATGCTTATTGTATATAGTACATATTTTTAAAGAAAACACACACACAAGCAAAAGATATCACACCTAAGTTTGGTCAATATATCAAAAATGTTTATATACTGCATGTATGTGTGTGTGTATATATAAAACACCGCTCTGGTGTGGCGGATGCAGCCTTGACAAGAGTCCACTTCCGAGGGACTTGGAATAGTTAAAAGAACAACAAACTCTTCTTACATTTGTTCAGGAAAGTTTGTTCAAAATGCTTATGCACAGTTTTTTAAACTAGGCCTCTATTTCTCAAAACTCTACACAGAAAACCACAAAACACACACACAACATACAAAACATCACATACATCTTGTAAAAGCAAACACTTCTTTCAAAATTATTTTAATCTTCTAATATAGTATTTTTGCATAGTAACTGTACACACAAACATAAAATAAGCACATACACGCCAAACTACAAACACATGTGAAAAAAATTAAAACACTACTTCCGTGTGTCTTTTGCTTGTTCAGAGTGCAGAGAAGAACAGGAGTTAGTCATAGCACTCACACATACTGTACATGCATATGCACATATACACTGTATGAACAGTATGTATGACAGAGGAATTTTACACAGTTATGCAACTGAACTGAATCAATACTCAACTGACATGGGCTGTAGAATGACTCCACTGACTTGTTAAAGCTGCTTTATAGCAGAATATGGATTTGATACTATTTTGAAGCTGCTGTGAAACAATCTATACTGTATAAAGCACTTTAGAAAACTTTCTTGACTTTCTGACTTGGCTTGTATGCATGTTCCATGTTCGATATATAGATATATTATTTAAGAGTTCAAGTTCAACTGAGGACGAGGGCCTTCTATCTCTGAGGTGGCTGAGTTTGGTCAGTAGTACTCTGTACTATTGACACTTGGCATATGGATGTAGTTCTCCCCATTCAAGTGTGTCACTAATATGTCCAGAACTTTCTGACTATATCTCCATTTTATATAAGGTATATTTTGACTTTCTGACTTGGCTTGTATGCATGTTCCATGTTCGATATATAGATATTATTTAGGAGTTCAAATGTTCAACTGAGGACGAGGGCCTTCTATCTCTGAGGTGGCTGAGTTTGGTCAGTAGTACTCTGTACTATTGACACTTGGCATATGGATGTAGTTCTCCCCATTCAAGTGTGTCACTAATATGTCCAGAACTTTCTGACTATATCTCCATTTTATATAAGGTATATTTCTTTGTTTGTGTACAACATATCTCATATTTTATCTCATTGGTTAGAGGGGTAAAACTCCCCTCAAAAAAATTCTATATATACTATTGTATTAGAGAATAAAAGTTGGAGTAAGGAGAATACCCGTCTCTGTGTTTTCTTGCTCCCCGGATGTAACACTCTGAGAGACTGAGAATATTTGTGGTGGTGACGACAACATAATGGGAACGTATATATATATATATATATAGTCACACACACACGCACTAAATATGCATCATTTGTACAATATACCTGTACTTGCAATGTAAACAGAAATGCAAGGGGGTAAAAATAATCTCTTTTTTACATAAAACGAGTTTTGATTACTAAGTGAACAATTTATGTATAAGTGATTTCACACACGATCACTGTGTGTAGGTCATCAGTAAATGAGTATGGCATTAAAATGGCAGTGTTTCCCAGAGTAAACAAAAGAGCTGTTATTTTCAAATGATGTGTGCAATGTAGAAAACTGTTTACAGTTTTGCAAGAAGTTTGTTTTACAATATCCAACTGAGTTTAAAGCATGTGATGTGCATATAGTTTTGCAGACTTGGTCTAAAGATAAGGTATATCAGTGAATGGTTCCACAAAGTGGCCCTCAAGTATCTTTTTTAGTGCAGCACTTTTTTTAAAAATCTGAAATTGTGAATCATTAAAAGATGAGGTTATCAAGATATTCCAGGATGTAGTAAAAAAAAAAAAGCTTTCCTGTGAAAGGAACAGGTAAATATAAACATTTTAACTAGTAAATAGTTTCTGTTATTATCAGCAATGTGTTCTATCAAAGCATATACAATAAAGTCTGAAATTATTTCAGTGTGTGGTCTTTTTAAAATGTATTTTTGTATCACCTGGACATTTTTAATGAACAAACACCCACCCCCTTAGTGCACCTTTTTCTGGTTTGAGCCACTGCCCTTTAAAATGTCTGTGCACGGCCCTGCACACACACACACACAAACACACACACACCTGCAGAAAACCAGGTGCAAACACACACACACATTCCCTCAAGTTTGAACTCACTTGTAAACATAATGATAACACATACTTTCTCACAGTGACAAGCACCCTTTCACAGGACAATGTTGTGAAACATTAAGGTCCGGGTCAGATGAAGAACGGCCACTCACAATGCCAGATTCTCTGATGATGGACAGTGTAGTTACACTGGATCGGCATAGTCAGACTTAGATCTCTCACACTGTAAGATGGGGAGATATAAAAAAGGGACTAAACTTTTAAGATCAGATCTATGGGAAAAGGTCGGAGGGACCAATTTTATAGTAAAGAAGCTGCAGAAAGCTGATTTTTTGAATAGAAACACTGCAAATTCCTCAGAGATATGGTCCTAGCTTACCATAGATTTATTTAATGATGACACACCAAAAAAACGTAAGTGGATATGGGAGAATTGGAGAATAAACCGAGAAGGCATAAGGTGGGCATACCATGAAAATGGGAGCGAAGAAGTGGAGCCAGAAGTTCAAGGTAAAAGAATGAAATCACAATACTAAAAGAAAAAAACAATTAATATAGGCTTAAATAAGCCTTACTACTTATTTACAGGTTTTCTCAATTGCTAACACACTATAACAGATTCATTTGGCCCAATTTTCCAAAACAAAGACACATTTTTACTGTTCTTAGTACTGTAAATATTGTAGCACACACCCTCAAACTTATAACTGGTAAATTTATTTGTAGCCAAGTAGTCCGTATACGTACTGTATTTGTGCAGAACTAAATCTGCATGCAAAAATGTGCAGATAATCCCGAGTTGCTATGGTCACACCGGTTTGTTTACGCATTAAACTCGTGGCCAGGAGAAAAATATGTCGTTCCCTCAACATAACATCTCGAGGCCACACATAAGGATGTTGTTACCTCGACAAAATGATCTCGTGGACACACGACATAATATCATCTTCCCACGAGTTATGTCGTGGGCTCGTGGCCACGACAAAACTAAGTGAACCGAACATGTCATCTCCCGGGCACCATGCAACTTGGATTCTGAATGTATTTCTTTATTTAATTAACTATTTAGGCTATTCATAGCTGTACAGTTGCTGACAGTATATTCCAGTGTGTGTTTACTGTATATTCAGTTTCTTTGTTTTTTAACTTTTCTCTTCTACTGCTTCTCATCTACGGTAAGATAACTTTACAGTAGTGTAATGAAAGTTGTCTTTGCTTACAGCTTTTTGCTGAATTGTACTGTATCTGCAGCACTCTATTTATACTGTAACAGACTAGCAAAAGGATTCCTGTTTCCCAAAAGGAGGTGTTTGTAACAGTGTTTTGAATTGATCTTACTAGTGTTCTGTTCCGTAGACAGGAAAATAGTCTGTGTATTTACAGTTTTTCTCAATTGTTTACACGCAATTTTGAAAACCCAAGCACAATTATCCAAACACCACACTCAATTTGCATAATTCCTAGATTGTTTGCAAAATGACACATTTCAGTCAAAACATATACACATGTGAAAATGCTATTAGTTTTCATTTAACCAACACAGTCCTCAATGATCAGACACTATTGCACCCAGTTTCACACTGCTGTGATAAATAAAAAACACATTTGTACAAAAACTAATTTTAGGAAATAGCATGATTGTGCTAGATTTTTGGCCACACTTTGTTATGTAAGGGATAATTTAGATGAAAAGAAAAAAAAATTGTGACAAACCCACAACATTCTTCATGATTAGTTTGAGATATAGGGAGAATGTACACAAATTGGCCTACTATAAACTAACCAAGCACTGCACAACACTGATGCTGCAGACTGAATATTTCAAGTATTTATTTCAATACTTACAGTATTTCTTACCATATTCAGTTACAGTAATCAACCAACAATGAAATCAATGAAACAAATAAAATCTGTAGACAAATAAAAATTACTGCATGAAGTACATACACTTTGACTCTGAAGAAAAACTACTGTAAAAGCAACAAGAATACTGTAACTATTCATCATCTCTCCGTCTGGCTGGATCAGGCCATAAGATTTCATCCACATCACAGGCTATGTCTTCATTGGCAAGGCACCGTTGGAAGAATCGCCACGTGTGACGAATCCACCCCTGCACAGAAGCTGCTTCGATACAGTTGCTTCATGTATATTTGATTTTTCTTGAGGATTCGACCTAATGTTGACAGAGAGACTCATTGGATGTTATTGAAAATATGGTCATCATTGATGATATTGGCTTGGATTTCTCGCAGCCTGATACAATTATTGGTCAAAACCATGTTCACAATGGCAGCCTCTTGTGCACGAGTGAACATAGGGCCCCTTCCACCTTGGTGTCCTCGACCCTCAATCCTATGTAAAAAAATAAATTAAAACAAATACACATGCAGCCTACGGTCACGTGGAAATTTTTATTTTAGTGTGTAAACAATCGTAAAAAACTGTAATAGTTTTGTGTGTCATCTGAGGCCAAAGATTAGATTCTGCCAAAAGAGAGTATGTTTTTGACTAAAATGTTTCCCTTTGACCTGAAAGTTTACAGTTTGCACAAGCTGGTGTGTAGTTTTGAGACTGTGTTTATAGTTGTGATAAAATGGTTAATTGTTTCATGAATTGTGTGTTAGCAATTGAGAAAAACTGTCAATATGTATTAGCCTACTACTTGTTAGAAACAATTTTTTACTATATGTTAGACAATACTGTACACATATGAGAGAGTTTTTTTTCTGTTCACCAGCTTCTGTGTGTGTGAGAGAGAGAGAGAGAGAGAGAGAGAGAGAGAGAGAGAGAGAAAAGATAAAGTTGGTAAAACTGTGGGGTCAACATGACAACTTACTTCTTGGTAAGGTGTCATGTATAAAAACGTTTGACATTTATCGATCTGACAAACATTGTGTGGTGTAGTCAGATAATATAAGTCTGTGGTCTACATATTACTCCCAAACAGGCTTTTTGATCAACTTCTTCTTTTATCTGGCTCTTATTGCATGCTCCGAAGGCTTTCATCTTTTGACTCCTCAAGATTATTATACTTATATTTTACATTACTCTGTCAGAATATAGTCGGTTTGGATTTTATTTTTCGATCTTTTTATTTTCCTTTTATTTTAGTATGTAATTGTTATCATCTGTAATTATCACTTATGATTAATGATAATAGTTGTTAATAAACTTCAGGGAAAGACTTTGTCTGCCTGGATCTCTCCCTGCATCACATATTGTTGTAGTGCATGGTGTCTTCTTCTGACCTTTTAAGTGAATGCAGTTTGTAAAAAACTCACTTGCATTTGTGAAGGAGAAATTATTGAGCCATTTGATATTTTGATAGTTCACTTTTTAATTATGATCTACAAAATGTTTAAAAGACCTAAAATAGTTCTTTCCTATTTACGATAGGCAAACACTGAAAAATTATTTAAACTTTAAGGTGTAGGTGGGATCCTATAGGACCTTCAGCACCACGTATGTGGACAGCGCCATGAAATACAAACATGGTCTAGTTTTCCTTTAAAATGAAAACTTCCAAATTCGTTTCAGGTTTAATGCTTAGCAGTAGTATATTCGGCAAGGTTTAAAATATATATACATGTATATATATACTTTTTTTTTTATTAAGTTGTCTCAATGTACACACCCATATAATATAGAGATGCTGCAAATCTATAATTTAGAGCAAATACTTGAACTTTCAAGACTTCTGATATGTTGATGAGGGTCATATAAATGTTTAGCAACGTATTTTGTAACGATGTGAGCCTCTTTTCAAAAGTTATTGAACTGGAAGGTGTCTCTATGAAGAAAAACATATAATACAGAGATGCTGCAAATGTATCGTTTAGAGCAAATACTTATAGTTTCTAGACTTCTGATATGTTGAAGAGGGTCATATAAGTATTTAGCAACTTGTTTTGTAACGGTGTGACCCTCTTTTCAAAAGTTATTGAACTGGACGTGAAGGTAGGTGTGTCTATGCAGAAAACTGAGATATTGCAAATGTATCATTTAGAGCAAATGCTTGTAGTTTCTAGACTTCTGATATGTTGAAGAGGGTCATATAAGTATTTAGCAACTTGTTTTGTAACAGTGTGAGCCTCTTTTCAAAAGTTATTGAACTTGACGTGAAGGTATGTGTCTCTATGAAGAAAAACAGAGATTCTGCAAATTTATAATTTAGAGCAAATACTTGTACTTTCAAGACTTCTGATATGTTTAAGAGGGTCATATAATTATTTAGAAACTTGTTTTGTAACGGTGTGACCCTCTTTTCAAAAGTTATTGAACTGGATGTGAAGGTAGGTGTGTCTATGAAGAAAAACAGAGATGTTACAAATGTATAATTTAGAGCAAATACTTGTACTTTCAAGACTTCTGATATGTTGATGAGGGTCATATAATTATTTAGCAACTTGTTTTGTAACGGTGTGACCCTCTTTTCAAA
>NW_015507857.1:26387-28594 GCF_001515645.1 Sinocyclocheilus grahami | reverse complement strand
AAAACCAACACAGTTCTTGTTCATTTTGAGGCAAATAAATAAATAAAAACAGTTGTTTTAACTATGCCATTAACTGTGCTCAGGACATTACACTGATTTTACACTTTTCTGGATTGTTACCAAATTACAGTTCATGTACATGTTCATTCTTTTTAATTTCCTAAACATCTTTTCAAACAGCATCGTTATAATGCTATTTTTATTGTTGCTAAAGGAAAATCTATAGCATTAGATAATGTAAGTGATATTTGCCGGTACATCTGTAGTTGGCTAAAGCATAGTTGTCTGTTTGCACACAATGAAAAACAATTAGAACTTTTTAGACGGTCCCTAACGAATTTCCCGCACAACATTCAGTGGACAATCGCAAGTAAATATGCCATCAAAACAATATGCCATCAGCTATCAATAATGTAGTAGGTTGACAACGATGTCGCTGATTAGAATATGCAAAAAATAACTTTATTGCACTTATAATTAGAAAGTTATTGAACGCGGAAATGTGTGAATATTGTGAATGTGCGAATATAAAACCAACTTTACCCAAGTACACAAATCAAGTAGTCTGCTTGTGTGTGATTGGTATAAGCTAGCATGTGTGTTCCGGCACAACGTGAATGACAATATCAAAAATTTAAATCCCGTCTGCTCATCCTCAATTTGCTCTAAACCTGTCTAAAACACCTAATAAAACACAAACGAAAATATATTTTAGAATGTGGGAATCCGAAGAGTTTTGGGGCGCCGTTACTTTCTTCAACATTTTTTCATTTGTTCAGCAGAACAAAGGGCATTACAAAGGTTGAAACAACCTGAGGGTGAGTAAATTAGGACAAACTTTGTGTGAACTAAAGACACAGTGGATTGTCGAATTAATTGGAATGTTTTTTTTTTGTTTTTTTTATCGGGACGTGTAATGATTTTATTGAATGTTAAATTGTGTAAAGCGGTTTAGGTGAAATGGGTGGATTCATTTTGTATAAGCCTATTCATACACCCATAGTAAAAGATGAATTGATGAACGATGTCATATGCACTTGATTTCTTTTGTTGTTGTTAAATGGGTAGATTGTAAGAAAATCGTATTTTCAGTTCACAGGGAAAACATATGTATTTTTCTTAAAACAAACTAACCAGAGTTAACATTAATGCGGGAAAAAAAGCTTACCATTATTTTCCATTGTTCCATCACTTTGTTGCAGCAATTTTGGTACAGATGTTTGTGAAAGTGTAGGCCTACTGGAAGCCATTGCCCGATTTAATCGGTCCCTGACACCTCTTCTCTTGTACGTCCAAATGACCCATAGCCAGTGACGGTTTTTAGGGTATCCTCTCCAAATAAAGAAATGGAGAGCTTTGACCAAACTGGCGACAAATACTGTTGAGAATGTTTTAGAATGTCAGCTTTTATTGACAAGAACTTCAATTCCCCCTGCATGTGCCCACACATCTCTCCTAGTCTGCATTTGTCTTTTTTTTTTACATTTTCCCATGATGCTATGTGAATGTTACTTTCTGATGACTCTTTTATAAAGCGTGTAAACTAACACACCTATCTTACAATTCATCAAGTCATTAGTGAAATTGCCACGTGATGCCAGATTAGTTAATGTTCCCAAAATCTTTAAGGTTCTTTAAGGCTACCCAGGTGCAGATTGCCGAATATTGCTTTTTAGGATAAGCATATTTTTGGTGTTTCAAGCACTTGAACTAAACGCATGTTGTTTAATACAGCAATTTATATATTGCTAACACAATAGTCCTATATTGTTGATTAGACCAAATGAAATATTCAAACACAATTGCAAGATGCACTCAAAAGGTGTAGTCTAAATTGCTCAGAGCAAAAGGTACGTAAAAACACACGACCTACAAACATACATACACACATAATGATCTTTTAAATATATTTAGCAAAATATGGTGTAAATGGCTGAAATTAAAAAACACAACTTTAACGGCATGTCTTTGTCTTAATCACATTTTATAATCCAACACCGCACGTTTGTACCATTGCCGAAATTTATGGTATGTTCCATTGTAATTGTATCTGTAGGCTATATCATTTCACCGCAAATGCAAACCTTTTCTTGCTTTTTAAATTGCGTCTTTTGTCATTTGTCAACTGATTAAATGATCTACACTATCCTTTTCATTGTTGCTAGATATGTTTTATGGACGTTAATCACTCAACGCGCACGACCTCC
>NW_015507857.1:26034-26377 GCF_001515645.1 Sinocyclocheilus grahami | reverse complement strand
CGCCATGTGTCATTTCTTGTGAAACTTCGAACCCTCTTGAAATTGAAGTATGTTACGGATCACATTTTGTCTGCTCAAAATTTAGTCAGCAAAATGCAGCAGCAAGTAAACAATACGGTTTTACACGTTTAATTCTGTCATCCATCAACACTTAATCATAACTTTTGTCTCGTTTAAGTAAATGTTCACCATGTTGTCCTGCAGTGAAACAACGAGTTTTCAGCACCACAAACCTGAACAGCGACCTTGTCGTAAAACATGTCAGTGTGTTTATTAATGTTTGTCTGAAGTGAAAATTTGCCTGGCCTTTAGCATAGGTCTATTCAGTAAGCTTAAAGAAGGA
>NW_015507857.1:7120-25617 GCF_001515645.1 Sinocyclocheilus grahami | reverse complement strand
CAAGTTTAAAATAACACGTGGTACCATGTGAGATGTATTGATCTCGATATGCTTAGCATTAAATTAACACTGGCAACGTTCCGCTCAGATGAAACGTTTAGTATATTCAGTAAGGATACAGAAACACATTACAGATAATTTAAAAGCGTTTAAATCTGTTTCTTTTCACATTTTGAAATCTGTTTGTAAACATAAAAAAAAACATTTGTGATTGGGGAGAAAAAAAATACTCAAAAGGTGAAGTAATGTTGTTTGTGATCTGCAAAGGATGGGTTAAATTTTGTTTTTGAGAAATCTATCAACAATTTTAACTTAAATGGATTCTAAAGAAATGAAACGCTAAAGGTTATTTTTCACGTTCAGCACCATGGGTGTGGGCAGACAGGGCAGTGTGTAGTAGGCTATAAACAAACACGATTTAAAAATGAGCTTTGTCTCGTAAATCGAAAACGATCTTTTTATTTAAATGTTATATTCAGCAATGTTATTGATTAAATATAGGCTACAGACAATCTCTTCCACCATGAATGCATTGAGCTATAATATGTTTACAAAATCAGTTTAACTCATCAGAAGTTACTATAACGGCAACAATTCATTTTATTTATAGGTGCCTTACATGACACTCAAAGACACCTTATAGGCAGTAAAATAAAATAAAATAAAATTGCAGGCAGAAAATGCAACGCCCATAATAATTTTTTTTTTCAAAGTTTTACAGCCATTAAAAGATACATATACACTATCAGTGTTGGGGAAAGTTACTTTTAAAAGTAATGCATTACAATATTGCGTTATTTGCGTCATATTCTGAGTTGCATTATTTTTATTCATTTTGAGGAATACTGAATATGTGTTTAGTTTTTTTTTGTGAGTGAGATGAATTAATGCATATTCATATTTATTTTAGAACTACAATAACATCTGATTTCTCTCAACATGGGGACAGGAGAGCTGTCAGTCAATAAATTGGAAAAAAAAAGTAACTTGCGTTACTTATTTGAAAAAGTAACTCAGATATTCTCTTGTAAATTAAAAAGTAATGCGTTACTTTACTAGTTACTTGAAAAAAGTAATCTGATTACTTAACTCGCATTACTTGTAATGCGTTACCCCCAACACTGTACACTATCAACGGTATACCTGCTCAAAATATAAGTTTTTAGCCGTGATTTGTCCTGAGGAGCAGCATAGCTAAAAGCTCGAGATCCCATGTTAGTCATATGCATGCCTGGAAGAACTAAACAAAAAGAAGGACATACGTGTTTGTATTGCATTTCATTTATTTTTCTATCAATTTCTTTAATACAGTTTCTGTGCCATGTAAAATACAGATATTAAGATTTGAATAGTGAACCAAATCATGTCACGCAAACGTATCATGAATCCGACAGAACATGTCATGTAATTTGTAGACTGTCCCTTGGAGACGCGCTGACGTCATCACCAGCCATAGAGAGCAATGTTTTATCCCGCAGTTGAAAGACAACGACTCTAAAAGAAAATACAGTTGTAGATAGTTATACATGGTAGTAATTATAATAATCTCATACGAACCTTTTTGCACAGACGGTAAGGAAGTTATTGAAATCATAACTTCGAATATGTGAATATGAAACCAACTTTACCGCAGTAGCTTTCGGACGCAGCTGCAGCGATCTTCTGAGGAGAGGTGAGCAGTTCACGGTATTTCTCTTATTTAAACAACTGTAAAACACACTTTACACAGTATGTTTGCATAGGGTGACCATAAGTGCCATTTTCCCAGGACGCATCCTGGCCAGAATTTCTATATTGCCTAAAATATCTAGGTTTTGGCTTTGTGTGCGTGTGCAGACCGATCGGTGTATGACATTATGCACACGCAAACAAAGCCAAAACCTAGATATTTTAGGCAATATAGAAATCCTGGCCAGGACGCGTCCTGGGAAAATGGCACGTATGGTCACCCTATGTTTGCAACAATAAACGAGGTCGTTTCTGTCTTGTTTTCATCGAGTAAGTTATTTGTGTGTTTTCTCAAGACATTTAGAGCAGTAAGTAGGTCTATGTGAGGAAAACCGATATAAAGTTGGTTCGACGTTTGAGGTTGGTATGTTTGCGGCCCCTTTAAATAAAGACCGATCGTGGAGCGTCTACAGGGCAGCCAGAGCCAATTTTGACGCTCTCGCCGCCGGTGGTCAGCGTTGTGGGTAGCGCGGCCAGAGCGATCTTTTGACGCTCTCGCCGCCGGCGGTGTGAACGCACAGTTAAGGTATTGTAACTGATAGACCGTATAATGTAAAAGTTCAGGATAGGGACCGTCTGCAAAGTGTAAAACGAAGAGCAAGGAGCACAATTATTCCATCTAAATGCTTCACTTGTGAAATGTATAAAAAAAATACATCTCAAATCTAAGGGCTGTACTTATTAATGGTTCATAAAATAACATTTAGATGTTGGTTTTATTCACAGAACTATAGCACAACAAAAGTTATTGAAATGGAACGATTGAGAAAAAGCTTGCAAAGCATTACAAAGATTGTGCAGTTTACCGCCACCTAGAGGAAGATGTTGCACTTGTTTTGACCAAGTTTGACATTCAGAAATTTAAATAACTTAATTTAGAATGCACAGTTTGATATCTAAACTTCAAGGGGTGTGTTTTGTTACTTGTTCAAAGAACGATATTTACGGCCATCTTTTACTATCATATGCAAATCAGGAAGCACGCTATTGAATTAAAGTTGAATCTGTTAGCACATTCATTTTTAAAACGTACAGTATTCCATCTCAATTTCAAAGGTTGTGTCTTGTTACTTGTTACTTGTTCATAGACGAACATTTAAATGTTGGTTTTATTCACAAAACTATAACACAGCACATGATATTGAAATGTCAACGAATACATAAGGTAAATACGCTCTTCTATCTTAACTTCAAAGGGTGTTTCTTGTTAGTGGTTCCTAAACAAACATGTATATGTTGGTTTTATTCACAGAACTATAAGACAACACATGATATTAAAATGTGAACAAATACATCAATTAATTTCCTATAAATGTACTCTTCTATCTCAATTTCTAAGGGTGTGTCTTGATCCTTGTTCCTAAAAGAATATTTCAATGTTGATGTTATTCACATAACTATAAGACGAAAAAACGTATTGAAATGTAAAAATTGAGAAAAAGCTTATTAAGATGTGCAGTACACCGCCTCCTAGAGGAACACATTGCAGTTGCTTTGACTGAGTTTAAAATTCAGAAATGTGAATAAATTAATTTAAAATACAGTCTGACATTTCAACCTCAAAGGGTGTGTCTTGTTGCTGGTTCATACAACCACATTTCTATGTATATTTTACATTCATAAGACAAATTTGACACACGCTATTGAATCATATTCAAACCTATTAACATATCATTTTTGTAAACATACAGCATTTTATCTCATCTTCAAAGGCAGTGTCTTGTTACTGGTTCATAGAATAACAGTTAGACATCGGTTGAATTTGCAGAACTATAACACACCACATGCTATTGGAATGTAAACACATACGTCAATTAATAAAAATACAAATACTCTTTTATTTCAGCTTTATGGGGTGAGTCTTGTAATTGTTTCCTATAATGACATTTAGATGTTGGTTTTCTTCACAAAAGTGTAACACAACAAAAACTATTGAATTGTAAAAACTGAGAAAGAGCTCTGGAAGCTTCCTGAAGAGTGTGCAATACACCGCCCCCTAGAGGAATACACTGCAGTTGCTTCGACTGAGTTTGATATTCAGAAATGTGAATAAATAAATAAAAACTGACATGTCAACTAAAGGGCGTGTCTTGTTACTGGTTCATAGAACAACATTTACATGCTGGTCTCATGCACAGAACTATAACACAACGCACGATATTGAAATGGCAACAAATACATCTATTCATTTCTAATAAATACGCTCTTCTGTCCCAATTCTAAGGGTTGTGTCTTGTTACTGGTTCATGGAACAACATTTGCATGCTGTTTTTATTCGCGAAACTGCAACACAACAAAAGCTATTGAAATGTAAGGATTGAGCAAAAAGCTCACGAAGTCTTTAACAGATTTTGCAGTACACTGCCCCCTATAGGAACATGTTGCATTTGTTAAGACATTCAAACTTTTATAAATTAATTAAAAATGCAATAGTTTTCCATCTCAACTTCAAAAGGTGTGTCTTGTTAATTGGGCCAAAAAGAGGTTTTACTCTCATTTGTAATTCAGCATACATGCTATTGAATTAAATTAAAATCTGCAATAAAATAATTTAAAATGCATGCAGTTTTCTTTCTCAAATCTTGAAACTGATTCCTAGAAGAACATTTTGATGGTGGTTTTAGTCACAGAACTATAATAGAACACATTATAGACATTTAAACCAATACACAATTTAATTTTAAATAAATACAATATTCTACCTCAGCTTCAAAGGCTGTGTCTTGTTACAGATTTCTCAAAGAACATTTTCCAGTTGTTTTCGTTGTCAAAAGAGATGCAGAAGTCAGTGACATTCAAGAATAGCTTGCAAAACCTTCCAAAGAGTCTCCAGTATTACTGCCACCTAGAGGAAGATACTGCAGTAGTTTGGGCTGAGTTTGACATTCAAACCTTTAATAAATTAATTTAAAATCAATACAGTCTTCTATTTCAACTTCAAAGGGTGTGTCTTGTTTCTGATTCCTAAATTAACATTTCAATTAAGGTTTTACTCTAATATGTGATTCAGTCCCTTATTTGTGCAGTTCTACTGTCCATTATTCTTCAGAAAAACTCTCCAGGTCTCACAGACTCTGGGTAAATTTGACATCTGGGTTTCTTCTTTCTGGGCTTAAATTAACATTTCAATTAAGGTTTTACTCTAATATGTAATTCAGTCCCTTATTTGTCCTGAGCAGTTCTACTGTCCATTATTCTTCAGAAAAACTCTCCAGGTCTCACAGACTCTGGGTAAATTTGACATCTGGGTTTCTTCTGAAGCTTCTGGCATAATTTAGCTATTGTTTTGTCTTGTGGACTATATGTAAACATCTTTGATGCAAAATATCTTACTCAGGACAGTACTAAAAAAATTACATGCATTTTGTGTGATCCCTCTTACAAAACATTTTTTTACACAAACATACACACAAAAAAACTAAATGGACCCTTTGAAAAATAGCTCGAAAATTGAATTTTTTAACTAATTGATGTATTGATTAATCAGCTTAATAAACAGTTTAATTGGCTATTCAGTTTCAATTGAATGTTTTCTCTCATATTTCTGTGACTAAAACCAACATTAAAATATTCTTCTAGAAACCAGTAACAAGACACATATTTTGAAGTTGAAATAGAAGACTGTATTGATTTTAAATGATTTTTAAAGGTTTGAATTTAAAACTCAGTCAAAACGACTGCAGTATCTTCCTCTATGGGGTCAGTAATACTGGAGACTCTTTGGAAGGTTTGGCTAGTGAATTTTGAGTGTCAATAGCGTGACTTCTGCATCTCTTTTGACAATGAAAACGACTGCAAAATGTTCTTTAAGAAGTCTGTAACAAGACCCAGCCTTTGAAACTGAGGTAGAAGATTGTATTTATTTTAAACTAAATTATGTATTGGTTTAACTTTCTATAGTATGTGTTATATTATAGTTCTGTGGCTTAAACCCCCATCAAAATGTTTATCTAATCTGTAACATCTGTAACCCATTGAAGTTGTGTAATAAAAATGTGTGTTTTAAATTAATTTATTTATTGATTTAAATTTCAATAAAAAAGTGTGTTTTTTGGTTTCAAACTTCTGTGAAAACAACAAGCATTAAAATGTTCTCACAAGGACCTGGAATAAGCCTACTGCATAACCACTGAATTATGTAATGATAATGATTTTTAATATTATTTTTATTTTATTAATATATTTATTAATAGTAATAATATAATAATAACCACTATCACATCTTGTTTACAATATTTCTTATTTAAATTCAAGTGAGCATTATAAGTCTTTGTCTTTATATCTTTCAAAGAGCTTGGTGCACTATTTGCTCTTGTTTTGTTAATCGTGAAAAACATTCCGGTGGGAAAACATTCATCGTTTTATCCTTTACATGTACTTTGTAGACGGTCCCTAGCTGGCTTAAGCGCTACCCAGTCAGCAAATTTCCTTTGGCGTGGATCTGGCCCATATGAACAGCTAAAGTGTGGCCCAGATTAGTTTGTGTTCGCCGGCCCAAAACTGGTCCACATCTTTTTAGCCAGAACTGAACCTAAACAGTGCCATAACCCAACCCAGAGTGAGCCAAATAATAAAAACAGATGTGGCTGATATATGGACCTTATATGGTATTGTTATATGGCTGAGTTCTGTAAAGGGCTGACGGCCCTTATGTGGCCCACATGTGGCTGATAAACCAAATGCCATTATTTAACCATATTTACACCACACCTATTTTTTTATTTAAATACCCATTACACAGTATATCTTAAACACGAAATGAATTCACACTCATGTGAATTGTATAATTTTAAAAACAGAATTACAATACAGAACATAATAGAAGTGTGCTATTTTGCAAATGTCAGATGAGTGAATAAATGTACAAAAATTTATACTTTTAGTAAGTCTCGCCAGTCTTTCTCACTCACAGTCTGTCAGGAAAAAGAAGAGAAAAAAAGAACATTAGTATATCATAATTAGTATCACACAGATATTATTTCAAGACAAGCACATAAATGAGTGTAAATCAGCACTGCACACATTCTTTTCTACAAGACATGAGTGCCTTTTTAAATTAGGCATAATTTCATAGTTTTTTAGACATAATACTTAATTCTATACATAATATTAATGAAAACATTAGTGGTGTAATTGTACCTCAGTTTTGAAGTCACAGCTTCATACATTTTTGGGACAGCAGGGGGAGGAAACATACAATTGCTTCTTTTTTAAATAAACAGTGGTTTACTGAACAATTTAGTAACAATTATGGCTCTGCCTTTAAATAAACTCAATTATAATTAAAATTTTCTTAAAGATAAAAAAAAATCTATCATAGCTACATTTATTCGATTGCATTTCTGAACTGTTTGCACGAGTGGGCTGATTTTGGGATGATGGCGTTGTCATTCCACACCGACAAACGCTAACAAACAGACAGCACACAACACGTTCATCAAGTGTTTTTTGGATCGGTGTGTTAATCCTGTCTTTTTCGACGATTGAACATGAGAGAAATCGAAATTATAATGCCTGAAATGTAACGTGCTCTATGTTGCTGTCTGTCGGCGCGTTGTGAATTTGCTTAACCTGTAATTAACGTTACACTGTATGTTAAAATCCGAGTGAACAGTTCAGTCTGTTCTTAACTATTCACCAATTAACTTTGATATTTATTTTAAACCGTAAACATGTATCATGCCATTCGCACTACCTGCATTTGATTTTCGATTCATTTTTATTTCAGGCCGAGTAATCTGATGAAGATCGACTGAGTGCTAACGTAAGTTAATCATAAATAGCCTTACAGTTATAATTCACCTGTTAACAGAAATTATGTGGTGCCAGTTCTGTGATTTTAATCGGTTTTATCATAGTGACTACAATGATGACATTCAAGGATCTGTTGCAGGCTTTCACTTTGAGCCAGGGAATACATTGGCATCAAATGAAGTGACCGTAAAGGGAACACTTTACAAAAAGAACCTGCATGTAATTTTGCAGAACAATGATGAGGGAATTGTATTTGGGAAAATTCAGTTAATTCTTGTTCATGACAATTCCAGTGTGTATTTTGTCACACACAAATGTCAGTCGTTTTGTCTCGTAGACCAGGGAGTTCATTGCTTGACATCTCAAGATAAGGGCTACTTGTGCATAAACCAAGAGAGCTTACTGGATTACTATCCTCTTCCTGAATACTCTCTGTGTGCCTTGTCAGTAATAGTTCTCCACCATTCTTTCCCAATTCTAGAATAATGTCTGGATTGAAAGATGCAGTACTGTCGGTGTTGCCAAGCCTATCTCCAGATGTTACCAGTCAACTGGTTGAGAAGCTCATGGATCAGGGAGTTGAGGGTTTGGATGATTTGATTCATGTAAAGGAAGATGACATTTTGGAGTTCATACGACCTATCCGATGCAGAAAACTTCTTGGTGCCGGGAAAAATCAAGGTAAAGATAAGGTTGTTTAATAAAAAAAAAAAAAAAAAAGTGATCATTTAAAATGTTACATTGCATTGCAGTACTTTTTATGACAAATTTTTTTAATGTATATAATTTACAGAAAATCAAAACCAAACTGTGGTTTTGCAACCGGTTGAGGTTCTCCCATTGGTTCCCTCTGAAGCCAGCACTACTCCTGATGCACCTCCATCAAGCTCCTCAAGCACATCAGCAAGCAGTCCAGGATCAACCGGTGTTTCACATTCATGGCCTGAAAATTTGAAAGTTTCCTGGAACTTAATGCCTGCAGGTATACAGAGTGCTATTGAGAATGGCCACAGACCTTCCCCAGCTGACAGACGACAAATGATTGCGAAAAGTCTTGAAGTTAAGCGTCAAAAGATGGAGGAGATACATCGTCATGAGGGAATCTCTGGAGCACAAAGAGGGGACGTTTGGAAACTCATGGAGGAAACCTATTGCTTCCAGCGTCAGATGATCAATGAAACCCCATCCCCTACAATTGCAGATTTAAGAACCAAATGGCCGTATCTCTTCACACAAAGGCATATATATGGCCATTTTGAGATGCTTACTGACAAAAAAAGTGCTCCGACTTTTGTAATTGTCTATTCAGGAGGGTGGACCAAAAATGTTCCAGTTTTTTTTAAAGACAAACCAACTGAGGAAGTTCGGAATACACTCTCCAGTGGTGAAAATTGCAGATTTAAGAACCAAATGGCCGTATCTCTTCACACAAAGGCATATATATGGCCATTTTGAGATGCTTACTGACAAAAAAGTGCTCCGACTTTTGTAATTGTCTATTCAGGAGGGTGGACCAAAAATGTTCCAGTTTTTTTTAAAGACAAACCAACTGAGGAAGTTCGGAATACACTCTCCAGTGGTGAAAATGTCACTGCTATGGTCCTACAACTACTACTTGCACACTTCAAAGAGAAATTAGATGGTCTTATCCTTCAGACAGATGTAAGTAGAGATTATTTAACACGTCACATTCATTTGCAGCATGTTTTATCTTTTGGTTCTGTTGATGACGGTCGTACAGTTTTTTTTTTTTTTTAAGGAATTCGCAGCACCTTCAGATGTCCAGCAATCTGTACCTTTGCCAGAGAGTCCACGCCTTATAATTCTTGGTAAGTAAACCTTAAAGCGATACTTCAGGCAGGAAACAAAATTACCCCATGTTTTCCAGATGCACTGTATGTTTAGTGGAATTGTGATTTTCAAGTTAAGCTGATTTAAAGGTTTAGTTCACCCAAAAATGAAAATTCTGTCATTAATTACTCACCCTCGTTTTTGTTCGAAACCCGTAAGACCTTCGTTCATCTTCGGAACACAATTTAAGATATTTTTGATGAAATATGAGGGCTGTGAGGCAGTGTGTGGCATGACCCAGATCTGGCGTAATGACGCCCTCACGCCGGCTCTGGGTCAGCGCCGCCACACGCTCGTGTCATGGTTCTGTCGTGAACGCACACTCACAAGTGACACTGTAGAGACGAAAATGTGGAATAAAGTCATTATTTTTGTTTCCTTTGCGCAAAAAAGTATTTTCGTTGCTTCGTAACTTTACAGTTGAACCACTGATGTCACACGGACTACTTTGTCGATCATCTTGGAACTTTTCTGGACCTTGAACGTGGTAGTTACCTTGCTGTCTATGGGAGGGTCAGAGATTCCTCATGTTTCGTCAAAAATATCTTCAATTGTGTTCCGAAGATGAACGAAGGTCTTACGGGTTTCGAACAACACGAGGGTGAGTAAATAATGCCAGAATTTGCATTTTTGGGTGAACTAACCCTTTAACTAACTTTAGCATTACCTCCATTTTACCAATGAAGCTGTTACTTTAAATAGGAAAGAGCTTTTTTTTTTCATTTTCAGGTCAGTCTCTAAGCAACCAGCGGTGGATGTTGAGCGTGGAAGGGTAGGTTGTGTGTGAAGGAGAGCAGCCCAACATTGTATCTGGTCTTGCAGCACTGTTTGCCTCATTCTACAATTTTAACCTCCAGTATCAGGAAGAGGCAGCATGCACCTTGAGTTTTGTTCAGAGGTTAGACACTTACGCATTTGCCACTCTTATACACCAAAACCATTTTCAGAGGTTTACACCCACCTGACTTTATATGAATCGTAAACTTTTGAGCAGCACTGTATGTTCAAATTAATTTAGTCACTAACCTTTTCTTTAGAGTATTCAGAAATGACAGTATTCATTCACAAAGGTTTAATAGTTTATTGATCACATCACATATGTAACATTATCATAGTCCTGTGTGCAATAAACACATTGCAGGGGTTGCAATTCACTTACATAAAGTTACTAAGGTTTGAAAGAAATCCCCACAATGCCTTTTTGTAAAAAGCAGAATATGCTCTACATAAGATGGTTGTCTTTGAGGATGACAATATCATTAAAAAACTGGGTGATGAGTACTCAACTGGGTGATGAGTACATAAAACATTTCACATGTAATCTTAACACAAAAGATTGAGGACACATGTTGTTGTGATCCAGTGCACAATACAGCTCAGATTTCCCCACAAAATCTGACAACAGCTGAAAGTGTAGAAAGCATCTCTATCTGATATTTTGATATACTATACGTTTATGCTATTTTCATTTTTGAGACTGCTTAATGTGAGTTGCAGCCCTAACGTCCAGATTTCCATTTTGAACGGAAAGTTTTTTTTATACAGAATGTTGATCTTCCCCAGTTAACAACTGTTTACACCAAATATTACAATTCAATTGCACTATTACTTATTTTGGAAAACAAAGAAATATTCATTGTAAATTGAAGATTTCTTCAATTATTTATCACCACAACACACAAAAGTTCATCACATTTGTATTCATGTTATGCAGCCTTGGTTGAGTACCTGAAAGTACACACAAGTATGTGATTTTTTTTTTTTAATAGCAGAATATAGTTTACGAAGACAAAATGCAAAGTTTTGTTTAGTTCCATGTTTTCTCAGTGGAGTGCGATGACTGTAGTATAAAATTGCGATTTCGGTGTGATAACTATATCCAAACAAATCCTTGAAACACATCTGGTTGACAATTGCACTATTACTTAGTTATTTTGGAAAACAAAGAAATATTCATTGTGTAAAATAACAAGATTTCTTCAATTATTTATCACCACAACACACAAAAGTTCATCACATTTGTATTCATGTTATGCAGCCTTGGTTGAGTACCTGAGAGTACACACAAGTATGTGATTTTTTTTAATAGCAGAATATAGTTTACGAAGACAAAATGCAAAGTTTTGTTTAGTTCCATGTTTTCTCAGTGGAGTGCGATGACTGTAGTATAAAATTGCAATTTCGGTGTGATAACTATATCCAAACAAATCCTTGAAACACATCTGGTTGAGAGAGAGAGAGAGAGAGAGATAAAAATAGCCATAAACATAATAGTAATTTTTGTTGTTTGTTTTCTGCCTTGTAGACGCTTTCTCGACATCAACCCGGAACGTGGATCAGAAACCAAGAAAGGGAAGGTGACTTCAAAGAAGACTGGCCAAGTTGTGCAAAAAAAGAACACTACTGTGAACCCACAGGTTTCCTCTCTTCTGAGAAAACTTGCAGACTTCGAATGGAATTTCGTTTAGACACTTCCACTATCCACTGCAATTGGACTAAAAGGAAATAAGGTTCCTGCATTGTTAATTGCAATACAAAAGTACAGCTGGCATTTCCGCCAACATGTTTATGTAATGCATTTTTTCCCCTCCTGACTTTCTTCTTCTTTTTTTTTATTTTTTATTTTTTTTGCATAATTTTTAAATATTTTAAAACCTTTCCATTCGTTGAAAGTTAATTAGAGCTCTGTTCTGTTAACTGTTAAGTGCATTTATTTCATACAGCTGACATTTCAGCCAACATGTTTATATAAGGCAATTTTCTGGCCTTTGCTCTTAAGAAATAAACGTTTTAAATTCTAACAATTTTGTTTTCTATTTCCATTTGAGGCTACTGTTATGGAAAGAGTAATATTTTCCTTGTTTTAAGGAAAACAATATTCATACAAATACAATTTATTGCAATATATAACATGTAATATTGTAAAATTAAGTGGCATAACAGTAGAATACAGTACTAAGTCATAGTTCTGTAAAAGTACAATACTTTGCTGGTAACCCAGCTGCCAGTATGTAAATTGACTGAAAAGATTTACAGTACACACTGTAAAAAAAAAGCCAGTATGTAAATTGACTGAAAAGTTTTACAGTACACACTGTAAAAAAAAAAAATACAGCAAGATACTGTATCTGGCAATTACAGTACAATACTGTAAATGTTGTTTACAGTTGTGGTTCTGTAAAAATACAGAATGTGGCTGGCAACCTAGCTGCCAGTATTTTACTGTAAATTTACAGGGAAAAGTTTTACAGTGTGAGTGAAGTTGCAAAATGTTGGCAAAATAGTCTCAATGGTGTGTTCTGCTTGTGCTGTAAAAATGTTTGTGCTGCTTCGGTTTTTTAGATTTAAAAAAAAATATTTATAGGTCATTCTGAGGCCGCTCAGTCCCCACGTGCTCCAAATTCACCCCAAAATAGTATTGTTTGTTTGTTTGTTTGTGCCAATAAAAGTTTATTTTGTGGTGCTTTGGATTTTATATTGCATACAACTGTATGTTATAAATGAAGCATGCAGTGATTATTCAATTTGCATTCCCACAGGCAAAACCGTGCGTGAGAAAGCAGGAAAAAAAGTGGATTCTGAGGACATGGAACCTTTCAGGGCAACAGACACTGTCGAACCAGAGGATAACTCTGTTATACTGAGGCTTATCTCACTCTGCTAGTGAGGCTGGGAAAACTCACATCAGCACCGGAGCTCCTCAGGGCTGCGTTCTCTCCCCACTGCTCTTCTTCCTCTACACAAATGACTGCACCTCTAACCCCTCTGTCAAGCTCCTGAAGTTTGCAGACGACACCACAGTCATCAGCCTCATCCAGGACGACGACGAGTCTGCTTACAGACAAGAGGTTGAGCAGCTGGCTGTCTGGTGCAGTCACAACAACCTGGAGCTGAACACGCTCAAAACTGTAGAGATGATAGTAGACTTCAGGAGGAACCCCCCTGCTCTCCCCCCACTCACCATCATGGACAGCCCTGTGGCTGCAGTGGAGTCATTCAGGCTCCTGGGTACAACCATCTCTCAGAACCTCAAGTGGGACTGTTAGGACAGCAGAAAGAATCATTGGTGTGCACCTGCCCAGTCTTCAGGACTTGTACAACTCCAGAGTGAAGAAAGGGGCAGGTAACATCATCAAAGACCCCTCTCACCCCGGACACAACCTGTTTGCACTTCTCCCTTGAGGCAGACGCTACAGATCTCTGTGCACTAGAACATCTAGGCATAAAAAGTTTTTTTTTTCCCCCCATGCCATCTCCAGCTTAAACAGCTAACAAATTAATCATTACCTGTGTTCCATAATTCATTCTACATCCTTAATTATTGCCTCTTTCTCAAGTATTATGTAAATACATATGCATATCTTTATTTATACAGTTCTATATAGAGTAAATGATGCACAAATCTGTACATAAATCTACTGTTCCAGATTATTTATTGTTAAGTTTTTACTATTTAAATGTTTTTCTTTTCTGTTCTCATGTATGTATGTACCAGGAGCACCTTAAAAAAAACCCTCAACAAGTTCCTCGTGTGTTTGCACACCTGGCGAATAAAGCTAATTCTGATTCTGATAACTCCAGGGAGACAGAAGAATGGCGAAAAACACAAATGAATTTTCGACAATTTGCAATCTCTCTCTCTCTCTCAAAAGATAAACATGGAATACAATATGTCCATTACTGGGATCTACAAAGCTAAGGCAGCCATGGAGCCATCCTCTATGAAGCTTTCAAGCAAAAAAAATCCTTGCTGCACACTGTCGTTCAAAAATATCAACACATCAAACCCTTGCAGAGTAGGAAAAAGAACGCTCCATACACCCATTTAAATCCTGCAATGCCAAATATATCTTAAAAATTCAAAACAAACAATCCAAATTCATCAATAGTGTGAGGAATATTGGTCACTCAGAAAGGTAAAATTCAGCACAAAATGAGTGAGGAAAAACTTTAGGCCAGCAAGTCACATAAAAAGAAGCAAAATTGCACGATTGCTCATCCATGGGCCCAGTCAGTATTTCTACAGAAGGCTAAGTTCAACACCCACAGAAGAGCTGTTGGCTGGAAATATGACCAGCTGTCTCAACAAAAATGTCCTGAAAACAATAAGATCAGAGGTAAGGAAAAACAGCAACTTGCCCAGTGACATACTGATTGATGTGCACATCACACAGACAACTTTAAGACAATTTATTACAGAATACCTGGCTGCATCCAACATTTCAGTATGGACCCTTTTGGTGTCCATTTATTTACCGAAATGGGTATCTGCATACTTGTTGAACACTTAAGAAATAAGTCTCCTGTCACCCTCTATCTTGATGCCACAGGGGGACTGGTTTCAAAAATCCCTAATCAACCGAAAAATGTGCTGTACTACTCCCTTATGCTCCCAGGAGGGGGTCGGGATGCACCACCTCTCCCAGTCTTTGAAATGCTATCAAATGAACATTCAGTTCCCCCCATTACATTCTGGCTCATGCAGTTTACACTACATTTATCAAGATATACACAAATCCACATCCAGCAAGTGGAAACAGATTACAGCTGGGCTTTAATGCAAAGTGTTTTGCTTGCATTTAACAAAGAGAATATACATTCATATCTTGACAGAGCATATGCCATTTGTCAGGACCAACATTTGTTTGAGGAAGCAAAAGGATTCACTGTTCTGCACATCTGCTCTGCCCATGTTTTAAAAGCAGTCCGTAAGGCAATGCTCAGGCAGACAGATGATAAGGGTCTGGTAGAGTTTGCAACATTTTGCTTTGCCAGATTGCAGAACTCAAGCACTATGCCTGAGGCCACACAGATCTTCAGGTCATTATGTATTGTTCTCACAACAACTCGATACACAAAAAGTGTTCAAGAAAGTGTTTGTGCTTTGGTTTCCCTAATCACAAAATCAAAAGACAAACCCACTGGAGGAAAACAAAAAGAGGAACTTTGAAGAAAAACAACATGCAAACTCTATCATGGGCAGTTCAAGCTTCTCTTATTTCCAGAGGGTGTTGGAAGAGACTAGGGAGCAGGCAACACATGACATTTCTGAATATAACAATCCATACTTTTGTCCAGGGACCATTACCATGTTATTTGAGACATATATTGGAATTTTTCCAATGTGGAGTGGCTTGCTCCTGGGGGACCTTAAAAGACATGCCTCAATCCTCTCTCATGCAGTAGCAGAAAAGACATGGGACACCAACTGTCATGTAGAGAAGTGGTTCGGCATTGTCAAACATTCCATCACGGCCAAAAGGAAAAAAATGACACCAGGAACATTTATCAGAAAAAGGTTCACATCCCTACAAGGCCGCTACAAAGAGCATGTAATCCAGAACAAACTGTCCCAAGGTTTACTGCTCAAGCCTGCATCAGTGGGCGGTGGAGAACCCCAGGAATCATGGATGAGGTAACAGACAAGGTTCCCGGCAAAAAAATCTAAATTCTACTCTGCGCCCAACAGAGTGCCAGTCCCCCACAAAAAAAGGAAAAAAAAACATTTCTGTTTCACCAACAGCTATGAAGAGAGAGAAACAAGACCCTGCATGTGATCCCTGTAATGTTCCTCCAGATGTCCCCATTTCAGAGAAAGAAGTAAGACTATTAATATTACGTACTATAAAAATTACCCAAAAAGCACTATAAACAGTTAAGCAGAAAGATTATTTTATCATTTATTTTAATTGGATATTTAATTTAAGATAATTTATTCAAGTTTGTCATTGTAGGTTGACGTGTTGTGGACAAGTAAACCAACGGAGCTGATCGTAGCCATTCTGCAGGACCCAAAAGAAAAAACAGTACCTGCTCCATCACAGTACTTTCCAGACACTGAAGCCCCATGAATGGTTATTTGGTGAGGTATGCTCATCATGACAATATTTTTTTATATATATATATATACACACACACACACACACACGAGTAAAAAAAAAGTATAGCAAATAGCTTTTGGGACAAAATCAGGGTAATTTCAGTTTAAATATTGCCATTTTTCTCTTTTCTATTGGATTCAGGCAATAGAGAGTTACATCCGAGCCGTTCATAACACAAAGGGTTCAAATTCTCACCTATACCAACTAAGTCATTACATCACAGGAGTAATGCTGTATGGTACTAGAGAGCAGCTGGTACGACAAGGTTTACAAAAAGTAATTCCGGAATTGTTTTTGAGTCTTTACATCAACACAAATAACTGCTTGAATTTATATCCTTTTATGATACAGGTAGACTTTGAGAAGTACGATGGGGTGATTTCTTTCGTAAATATAAACAATCATCACTGGAAGTTAGTGCTAAGTTGTCAAACCATTACAAACTAGTAACATTATACTGGACATTTGTTTTATTATGATGATTCTTCATTATTATTATTAATTCAGAATTGTTTATCCTATAGTTCCTACATGCTACATCTGAAACAATCTTTGTGCTTGACCCTCAACAAGGTGCTACTGAAATGGAGGAAGCCAAACAAAATAAAGACAAGACCTTGAAAACCTAAAGATAACCTTACTGAAAACTAGAAAGAAAAAGAACAAAATCAAAAGGTTAAAAAATTTAAATAAAGAACCAAACCACAAAGACTGTAACTACACTATTGACTAAACACGGGAACAAATTAATTAACAAGAGATAAACTAGATTGGATGCAATATACTGAATAGCACGCGCTAACAAGACTAAAGACACTAACAAATAGAACGCGCACACACAAAACAAACCAGCAAAGACCAGAGGGAAATGAGCACAATATAAAGGGAGCAGCACACGAGGATTAGGTGAAAACAATTGGGCAAACAAGGACTAAACAAGGGGGCGTAGTGATTGAAAACGAGAAGGCAGGACAAGAGGAGCACGTGGCCAACACAAACAAAGACACAGCCATGTGCTCAGGCACAAAATAAACAAAGACACATTAAACAAAGACAGGACAGACAAGACTGTCAGGGCAGGATCCTGACACGAAATCCACGAACAACTTTTCAAATCCAGCCGCTGCTTTTAAACCAGAGCCATAACACGCTTTTCCTCCTGCTGATCAGTCGACTTCCTATAGTCTTCACCATGATAAATAAAAATACAAAGCAAACAACAAAAATAAAAAACAACCCATTCAAGTCCATCGAAAAGTTTGTTTGACCTTCTTTGGCGCACAGATCTGAGTTGACTTGAGAGCATAAATACATTATTCACCCTCTAGTGGTGTGAAAGAAAATTACAAACAACCAAAAAATGGCTCCTACAGTGAGCAACCTCTCATTAAATTGACAGTGTCTCGTGTGAAAGCTGTGAAAATGATCAATAAACAACCTGAAATTCCCTTAAAAAAACAACAACCTCATACATAAATCATAGTACACTTACCCAGCCTCAGTGTGGACGAGAGAGCTAGTGGCCTGAGGCAGTAGTGTTTCACCAGGGCCCATATTCACAAAACATTTTATCTTACCACTAAGAGTTCTCCTAATGGTACCTTTTGGGGTAGGCCTACAACAGCTACCCAGCCTGAGTGCGGACGAGAGAGCTAGGGGCCTGAGGCAGTAGTGTTTCACCAGGGCCCGTAATCACAAAACATTTTATCTTACCACTAAGAGTTCTCCTAAATAGCAGTAAATGTTTTGAGCTTGAGTTGCTGAGACAAACTTTTACTAAGAAATAGAGAGAAGTCTTAAGCTTAGAGTAAAGGCTTGTTGCTATGGATGATGTCAGCATGCTTAAAAGGGTCATATGACGCTGTTAAAAATAACATTATTTTGTGTATTTGGTGTAATGAAATGTGTTTATGCGGTTTGAGGTTAAAAAAACATTATTTTCCACATAATGTACATTATTGTTTCTCCTCTATGCCCTGCCTTTCTGAAAAGCATCGATTTTTACAAAGCTCATCGGTCTGAAAAGCGAGGTGTGCTCTGATTGGCCTGCTATCCAGTGCATTGTGATTGGCCGAATACCTCAAACGTGTGACGGAAATGTTACACCCCTACCATATTGTGATGCCCTGTCCGGCCAGGGCGACGAGACAAAAACCTGAAAACCCATTATAAACGAGGCATTTGTTGCATCCAGTGGGGACATAATTACTGATTATAATGACTTCTACTGTCTTTTTATGTATATGACATATGTAGTTTAGGTTACTTTTATATATATATATA
>NW_015507857.1:1708-7034 GCF_001515645.1 Sinocyclocheilus grahami | reverse complement strand
TCCTTTAAGTGTCAACTGATTTAGTAATTTTAACTCAGATTTCTCTTTTTTTTTTTTTTGCAGTCATGTTTTACTAGAGAAAGTCTGAGGTCTGATCTTAAAGAATAAAAATCTGTCTGAGTTTCTCTTTAACTCTGTATTCTTCAGTGGTTTCAATAAACTTCACTTACTTACTTTAATGGAAGCTTATTTCCCCCAAGGAATGAAAGAGGTAGATTTGGAGAATAAAGTCAGCATCATTGAGATGTAAGCAAACTGTGAGATAGAAACTCACAATTTCTAGAAAAAAAGTTGCAATTACCTTTTTCATTTTCATTTTTTTATTCTGAGGTGGAAATAAGCTTCCATATATTTAAAGTAATTTACTGCTTAAAATAGTATTTCATCATATCTGTAAGAGCACACTTGTCTGCATGGAGTGGTAAGGACAACGGCATCAAAGGTGAAAATCTACATTTGGCAAGTTACAGTAACTTTTCTTATTTCAATCAGATTAGTAAAATATTTTGAATTCAGTTTAAGTTTGTGCACCAGTGGTTTCAGCAGCCAGCTCAACAGACTAATCAGCAGTTTCCTCAGAAGTTGCAGCAGCCAGTTCAACTGACTAATCAGCAGTTTCCTCAGAAGTTTCAGAAGCAAGTGACGAAGGCAGAGCCTTTGGACATATGTGCTGTAGCTGATTATGAGCAGATCCAATGTGGACAACCTGGTATCAGTGGTGCTGAATGTGAAGCTATCAACTGCTGCTTTAACGGACAGCAGTGTTACTATGGGAAGGCAGGTAAGAGTGTTGAGTTGCTGTTATGCTCCCAGTTAAACTTATCCTCAACATTAACCTGATCTTGTGCCTTCATTCCAGTGACTGTCCAATGTATAAGAGATGGTCAGTTTGTGGTAGTGGTGGCTAGAGATGTTACACTGCCTCGACTGAGTCTGGATTCAGTCCATCTACTGGGTGGAAATGACTCACCTTGCAGTCCTGTGGGGTCCACACCTTCCTTTGCTGTATACTAGTTCCCTGTGACTGCATGTGGTACAAGAATGATGGTGAGTAGCTGCTTATAGCTTTGTTCTTCATGGCCTATGATGGACTGGATGCCAACAGTGTTGCTATTTGCAGGAGGACAGCGGTTATGTGGTGTATGAGAACAGAATGACCACCTCATATGAAGTGGGGATGGGGCCGTTTGGTTCCATCACAAGGGACAGACATTTTGAGTAGGTGTTCTATGCTGTTAGTCGTTAATCTCTGACAAATGCTGTAAGCTCCCCGTCTGTTGTCCAGGCTTCTCTTCCAGTGTAGGTACTCTGGCACTTCTGTGGAAGCTCTGGTTGTGGAGGTCAACACTGTTCCTCCACCTCCACCAGTAGCTGCCCCTGGACCCCTCAGGGTGAAGCTTAGACTAGCCAATGGCCAGTGTGTTACCAAAGGGTGTGCAGAAGTTATGTTCCTAGTATCTTAAGACTCCAGGTTGCAGCCATTTCTGGTTAATCCCCAATGTAGTTCCTCAGGGGAAGAGGCCTTCATGTCCTACTACAGTGATGCTGATTATCCCATCACAAAAGTGCTGTGTGAGCCTGTGTATGTTGAGGTGCGCATTATGGGGAGGACAGCCCCCAACATTGTCCTGATGCTGGGCAACTTCAACCCCCAGTCCACTCCGTCTACCTCAGTGGGACCTTCTGGATGATGGGTGAGTGTAATGGCAGTGTATATCCTGCTAGTCTGGGAATTCTGACCTCCTTTTCCCTTTCAGATGCCCTTACCTGGATGATCGTTACCTGACCACATTGGTTCCAGTGACTGGATCATCTGGTCTTCACTTCCCAACCCACTAAAAGTGCTTTATTGTGAAGATGTTCACATTTGTGGATCCCACGTCACTGGCTCCTCTGCAGGAAACTGTATTGTGTGTGTGTGTGTGTGTGTGTTATTGTATTGACCTTGCAGGGTCTGACTCAGAACTTCTCTGATCAAATCAACATTTATTACGCAGTTCCTCCAGAGCTCGGCTGTGTTTGGCATTTAATGTCCTCTGGGCTGAGAATTGACTAACAACTCCGCTGTCCTTCTGTAGCTGCTAAAGCGCTTGTTTTGACATCAGCGCCCTCTAGCAGATGTGCAAGGATGTCATGAAGTCATTGTGGTTTTTGTAGTTGAGAGTTCTGATGATGTCTCTTTGGAACATTAAACCGTTATTCTTGGTTTTACATGTGAGTGAGAACAGTCGAGTTTATTTAACCAATCTTATTGTTTTTGGCTCAATATTTTGTAAAGGGAAACGTTTTTCCTGATGTAGTGTCTGGACCAATCATACACCATTTTTCATTTAACAACTAAATTATTCATTAGATTAACAAATGACAGACCCCTCACCCAATAAACATGCTGGGTGCCAGGATGTCTGTGACTGAACAGGCCTCTGATTCCATGGCGACCAATGCTATCACATCACTGGTTTTATTGCCCAAAGGATTGCCCAAAAGAAACTCACTACATTTTCCATAGGAAAGACAATGCGCAGTAAAAATCGACTCTTCTCTAATTCATAGGAAAACCTTTCTTTGAATGAACACGCATATTTTTCAGATCATTGTGTATGTTGTCTTATATTGTATACTGTTTTATGCAGGATTGTGATTAGAACCACTTGTTCATGTAATCTTACCTATATGTAATCCTACCATGTTTAGTATCTATGAATTCGTCTTCTGATCTAAATGTGGCAGGATGCATTGATTTATATAGGGGGTTGAGCACTAGTTAATTAGTAAATTGGAGAAAGGCACTAATCCAATGAGTTTACTATGACATACTGTGAGGACATGTAGTATAGTCTGTAGTCATCAACCTTAGCTGCCCAATCGAGTTATCTCATTCTAGGCTTCCTCTTCCACTTGTGGCAGGATGCATTGATTACATAGGGGGTTGAGCACTAGTTAATTAGTAAATTGGAGAAAGTCTTGTTAAAGTACTGGTATAAAAAGGGAAACATGTGCCACCCGGATGTGCGTCATCTAAGTGTTACCGGTTCTGTTTGCATGTGTATCGTGCCCAAGAGGTAAGAGCTGTAAGCTGCTAGGGATACGGTGGCTTGTGGCTGTTTATTTTGGATGACAAACCTTATTTTTCATTTTAGTGGACTGAGGAAATGCAGGGTGTGTAATAAACAGGTGCCTTGTTCCTTAAGTGTGTAAATCCGTGCGGCGGTCGTCATTTACGGAGGTATGGCCTTTTAATTGTGGCCCATTGTGTATGGGGTAAGTGTTTTGTAAGTAACTCTTTTTTTTTATTTTTTTATTTTTATTTTTGGGTTTGTCATATGTGTTTGCAGGTTTTTCTTTCGACGCCTAGTGCGTTGTGATGGGCTGACAGACTGCTGTAATTTCAATTCGCTGCTGCGGGTTGTGCGGAGTTGCTTCTCCTCCGTTTTGCACCGGATTGGGCTGCGTATTTCTCAAACTGTGATTAATGTCCAGATGTCTACTTTTCAGTGACCACTATGTTGGGGTTTTTCTGAGTCTTCTTTGTTGAATAGGGTGTTTTTTTTTCCCTTTAATTTGTTGCCGCCTGCTAAGGGTAATGCTCAAATGTGTATGTAATACTTGAGTACAGGCACATTTTTTTTGTGTGAGTATCAATTGGTATATTACCTGGTCTGTAAGCGGTACAGGTTTTGCTTTTTAGCCTTGACTGTTTTTTTTTTTTCAGGTTTACAGTCTGATGTGTTTGGGTGTATGGAGTGTGTGTGGGTTTTTTTTTTTTTGTAGAATTGGGGCGGCAGAAAGACTAGTTGTTTCCTGTTACTCTCGGTGGTGGTATTCTTCACTGATTGCTGTGCTCCATAGTGAGGTGCAGTGTGTCTGTGCTTGCGTGCAAGTGTGGTGAATGTGGATTTTGTTGTGCTTAAACTCTCTTTATTCTAGATGGGAGAGTTTTGGGACCTATTCCTGAGAAGAGCTGGATGCCGCTCCCCAAGCTGTGTATCGTTTGTAATGTGTATTGTCGTTTGTGAATTATTCTCATATATTCTTTTGTTAGGGTTTGTTATGTACTGTGTAGTGCATCTTTGTGTTTTTATTATTGGTAAATGAACAAATCTTTTGTATAATTTGTGTCTCATACCTGACCCCACTGAACTGAACCTGTGAGCTTTATTCTTGTTAGAGTAATTCCCCTGTAATCAAACTTGGGGTGGCGTAGTCGGTCATATTTGGGCTTTTAATTCTGTTGCCCTGCTGTAATTCTCATCTGCCACATAAACAAGAGTGTATATTATGTGTTGGTACATAGGCAATGTATTAGTGTTCTGAGAATCTTTAGTAATTTCGAGTCAAGTTCCATATGCAAATTACCATGCTTTCACACAAAGGTCATAAAACTCACCAGTATTTCTAAACTCCCACTTGGAATTTCAGCCTTTCTTATTGGACAAGCTCATCCTGAGAGGCGTGAATCTTGTAAGGCCTTAAAGGCCTCACATCAGTGACCCACCTCCAGTCTGTGGTTCTGATAGATTCTGAGAAGATGTGAGCGACAACGCTCTTAAGGACACCCTAAGTTTGCGCCAGGCCTCGGGCCTTGACTTTCCATTCACCAAGATAATCTGACTCAAACTGGTTATTTTTCCATCAACCAACTTCAGCAAAGATCAACTTGAGCCTTCAGATTGCATCGGGAATCTGTGTCAGACAGACAAGACATGCAAGTATCAAACTTAGTCTTATTAACTGATACATTAAGTATCATTTGCACCTTTTTCCAAAGGTGTGTTTGAACTAAAAATCTGATGTTTCCTTCAGGCTGTAGCTCTGCTGAATATCCAGAGTTTCATGCTTTATTTCTCTTTACTGCCTAAGCTTTAATCTTGTTCCTATACCAACTGTGTGTGTAGGTGTATGTTAGACTAGTTTATGTAGACGAAGTCTTGCTTGTATCACACCTGAGTTTGTGCATTGTTTGCTCATAATCGTAGTCCCTAATCATGCAGATTTCTGCTACATGCTAGTACATGAGTATTTTACAGTAAGAAAGTTATTTCCCTTAACCAGGAAATGAACGTTCTTAGAATTGACAGACAGTTGACCCTGAGAGGTCAAGTAAATACTTACAGCGGATCTAAATATTTCTAATTAATTATAACTAGTTATGATTAATTATTCATATTTCCCCTTTGAGCTGATTCGCTACACTGAACACTTAAAATTCTGTATGTATCAGTTTTTGATTCTTCTAAGAAAGCTGTGAAAACCATAAAAAAAAAATTGCATTTATTTATGCTTTCTGACACACACATATATATATATATATATATATATATATATA
>NW_015507857.1:0-808 GCF_001515645.1 Sinocyclocheilus grahami | reverse complement strand
CACACACACACACACACACACACACACACACACACACACACACGACTCTGTGAGGCATACTGACATGATGAGATTGTATGCGGGAATGTAATACAATCATACAATCTTCTTATTCAGAACTGTAACAATTATTTTCAGGCAGGATGAAATGGATCTACGAAAACAATGCATCAATACCTCAATACCGAGGTTGGGATTGTAAACAAAAATACTCTGCTGTGTGGAGTCGAATTGACACTAAGAATCAGCAAAGCACACAGCAAGAGGAAATATACGGCAATGATGAGAGTTTACGGGTGGATTAGGATCACAGAGAGAGATTAGAAAAAAGAAAAACAAATGGATGAATAGTTGAGAATCAAACTAGTGTTATAGTGTTATACCTGTTTTTTCCCTTGTCTAATTGACAGGTTTTATTTTTAATCGTACCTTTTTTGCTTTATTGCTTATATTTCGCTTTCACACGTAGACAGGGCCGTAGCCATCATTTCAAAAGTGGGGGGACGGAATGTCTAGTGTTATACCTGTTTTTTCCCTTGTCTAATTGACAAGTTTTATTTTTAATCATACCTTTTTTGCTTTCTATGCTTTATGCTTATATTATTATAAAACAGGAGAAAGAGAGAAATACAACAGCATGTCACTGGGACAGCACCCTTAAAAGGACAGCTTTGTACCTTATTTACCCCAAAAAGTTTCATAGTTGTACATATTGGTACTCTAAGGTACTACTGTGCGCCTTTTCGAGTATAAAGTACAAATATGTACTTATAAGGGTACTGAGAGTATATTGTTTACATATTTCAAA
>NW_015507856.1:40166-40580 GCF_001515645.1 Sinocyclocheilus grahami | reverse complement strand
CATTCACTGCAGATGATCCACTGGTGAGCAAGTGATGTGATGCTACATTTCTCCTAATCTGTTACCGTGAAGAAACAAACTCATCTACATATTGGATGGCCTGAGGTGCAGTACATTTTCAGCAAATTTTAATTTTTCGGTGAGCTATTCCTTTAAGGCAGGATTAGTAGTATATGACCAGTGAAATCTTTAGCAAGAAGAAATCTTTCACTCAAAAGCCAGACGACTTGCAGTGTGTTGATGAGGAAACCAACATGTTCAAACAGATAAATCTTAATAGACAACTTGTGGAATTAATGGTTATTCCACAGTAAAGAAATCTAAAAAAATGTCTTCATTTTCTAAAGGCTTCCAATTTCCCCCCACCCCGGTAATTATTTTATAAAGATACATTTTTAGAATTAACTTCCAGCT
>NW_015507856.1:38082-39243 GCF_001515645.1 Sinocyclocheilus grahami | reverse complement strand
TTTTAAAATGTATTTTATTCCTGTGATGCAAAGCTGAATTTTCAGAAATCAATCTAATATGCTGATTTGCTGTCCAGGAAACATTTCTTATTACCAATGTCAAATTTCAAATTTTGGGGGAAAACTGTGATACTTTTTTTTTTCAGGATTCTTTGAATATTTCCAAAAGAACAGCATTTATTTGGAAAATAAAACTTTTGTATCACTATAAATGTCATTATTGTCACTTCTGATCAAGTGAATGCATCTTTGAATGCATGACCCCAAACGGTGTTTCATTGCATATAAAATGAAGGCAAGTATTGGTAGAAGCAACAGAAAACATAATAGCCAAAATTTTTTTGATGGAGATGTTGCAGAAGATAGAACTGTAGATTCATTTGTGGATGAGGAAGGAGGAGGAGTAGTAGTAGGAGGAGGAGGAGGAAGACCAGGACAGCTGTAACTGTAGTCAGGATCAGCTCCAGCAGAGGTAAACTGCACAAAACCTGGAGGATCGCTGCACACAAAGGAGCTGATCCATTCCTGATAACGTGATACTCTGACGAACACTCTGGGAGTTTCAGGTCGAGCACAGCCAATCCCAAAGCTAACGATACCGGACTGAACCCATACAGAGCTCTGCCTGCTCACCATCGGACCTCCTGAATCCCCCTGAAAATGCACATCAATAAAATAACTGTAGAAAGAAACGTACACTACCATTCAAAGATTTGGTGTCAGAAAGATTTTTTATTGCTTTTTTTTTTTTCAAATAAATGTAGCCTTGGTGAGCAAAAGCATTAAAATCTTACCAACCCCAAACTTCTGTATGGTATTACATGTTGGCTACACCATAATTACAATACATACACATTTGCCAAAATGTAACTTGTTATTAAAATCAAACAGTTTGTTACCAAGTATCTAAAAAACTAAAAAACAACCCATCTCTGAATATTAGTGCTGTCAAACGATTAATCGCGATTAATCGCATCCAAAATAAAAGTTTTTGTTTACATAATATATGTGTGTATACTGTGTACATCAATTATGTATATATAAATACAAACACATGCATGTATATACTTAAGAAAAATATGTTATGTTTATATATCAAATATGTTTATATATAACATAAAATATAAGAATATAAATGTATATACATGCAAATATTTTCAA
>NW_015507856.1:35925-36830 GCF_001515645.1 Sinocyclocheilus grahami | reverse complement strand
TTTTTTTTACATTTACTTTACAAAAAATAGTAAAGATTTCATAACAAAAAACACAATGAACCACAACCTAATAGTGGATTTTTTTTTTTTTGGAAGAACTTTTACTTGCTTAAAAAGTCAATCAGGCGACAGAAGGCATATAGTAGATTGTGTGCAATAGGTTTTTCAGGGTTTGATCATGTTGATAATTAAGAGGCCATAGAAATAAGCGTATCAAATAAGTTACTGTAGGCTTTAATAAATTCCTCAATTAAAATGTAAGCTACTCAAAGCATCAATGAACGTTGAGGAATTAATTTGCGAGTAGTTGAATGAGATTACCCATGAACACAGTGGGCAGCAGACAGCACCCACTCTTTGTTGATAAGAGAACCTCCACAGATGTGCCTGCCTAACCGAAGAAGACTAGCCTGCCAGGGCCAGCGCCCAGCTGAAGCATTCTGACCTCCTACTATCCTGCTGCTGGTGGTAACTGAGGTTCTTCCACATATCAGAGCACTAGAAACATCATCTGAGGAAGCTAACACAAAAGACAATGATGTAGGTTGTTACGCAAGAACTTCTACTACTACAGAAGGCTTCATGCGCCTATTTATTTATTTATTTTTATTTAGTTATTTATTTATTTTAATATTAAATTTTTTGAGGTGGAGGACCGAAGTTTAGTTCCTGATTCAAAATGTACAGTTTTTGTAATAACTCATGCAAAATAATCTAACAAGCATGATGTTCAAGTCATCCTTTCCAATCACACATAACATAAAATATTTTTAATTCCTGAACTTGTGTTGCTGTTTTCAGGCGGCCAAGCAAAATACATATTTTCATAGCTGATTGTTAAACGTGTGTATATACAGTGCTGGGGGTAATGCATTACAAGTAACACGAGTTACATAATCAGATTA
>NW_015507856.1:19137-30334 GCF_001515645.1 Sinocyclocheilus grahami | reverse complement strand
CACAAACATCAAATTATCAGTCAAAAGACAACTGAAAACAAACAAAGTAATTAATCTTACCTGTGCTGAAGTGCCGAAATATTTCACATTACCCCAAGTACAAATAGAAACTGAGTTTGCACTAAAATTTGTATTAGGAAAATATTGACGTATATCATTTGTAGCTCGCTGTAGTACTCGGACACCCTTGAATTCTTGAACGTAAACGTCACTGTTATCAATATCTGTCCATAGTGGAGCAACAATGTCTATATTTGCTGGAAGAGTTGGGGGACTTGAAGGAAACAGTGGCCAGTTGAAAGTAAGAAATCCATTTTGGTAAACCTAAAAGGAGTTTGAAGAAACAGATATTACATGTTGACAAATACTTTTAATGGCTAATATAAGTAATAAATTGATTTTAAAAAATGCAGTTGCATTAATGAGTGTCCTCACATAAACAGAACTGTATGTGAGCCCGAAGTAAGAAAATGGTGTCTGCAAAGGAAACTTCAATAATCCATAAACCTCTCTTGCCAGGTTTAGTTTGTGCCCATTCCTAAATGGATAGAACAGTCCTGCAAGCATACAAGTTTATTTTTCAGCACACTTATACATTTTAATTCATTTGTAACTCTCAACATTTCACTACATATTCAGCACACTTATGATTTGAATTCATTTGTAATTCTCAACATTTCACTACACATGAATGGTCTAATGAATTGTTACATGTTTCAAATGATAAACAACTATTATTAAGATATGCAAAAAAAATACCATGCATGTTTAATTATTAAATTACTGTACCGTTGTTGTCTGATGCATAGTCAACTCGAAATACCCATCGACCCGTGACGTTGACATTGCTTGTGTATGAAAGGTATGTAACGTCAGAGACAGGAATGGAAAAGAAATCAGTTGAATCACTTGTGTCATAGCCGGACTGTCAATCAAAATACAAGACAACGAAAAGTTTAGTTACAATCAAACACTTATCATATAGTGGTAAAAAAAAGATATTTTGATTTCAGTGTATTTTTCAAATCACTTACGCTAACAAAATATGTTGGGCCGATATGACCATAATGCATAAGTGTAAATGACATGTTTTTGCCAGACACCAAAACCACTTGGAAGGTTGACTTCAGGAAGATAAAGGGAATAACTACATAAATACAGAGAACATGGGATATTGTTTCTTAATCACATTTCTATGCGAGAAGAAGACTTACTTTCTGTCTGTATATATAGTTTGGTACTTTATCCCACGTAGCAATGAAAACCCATGAAGCAGAGAAGTTCAAGTTTGGATAATATTGGTTTACATCTTTTGATGCCCGATTCAAGAGACGAGAATCTGTTACTAGTCGGTAAGAGATGGTTCCTTTTTGTGTAATGTCAATGTTTGTCCATAATGGAGCAATGATGTCTCTAGTCGAGTATGCAGGAAAATAATTGGGATACGACTGGGAAAACAGCCCATTAAAAGTCAAATACCCCTTGTTATTCACCTGTTGACAACAAAACAGTGAAAGCTACTCATGTTGTTTCAATAAAAACTTAGTGTACAGTGTCATAAATGTGACAATGCTCCTTACGTGTAGTTGATTATAAATAACTCCAAAGTAGACAAACGGCTGTGCCAGAGGGATCAGAGGTGAACTTCCAAAATACTCTGCAGGGTTTTTTGTATCCTCATTTCCATATGGGTAGAAAATTCCTATAATTGTAAAGGAACATCATAAATAACTTGCAATATTAAAGGTGCAGCGATTCCTGAGAAACACTGATATTTGAAAGAAGCACACCGGGGTGCGATTCCCATAAAATAACTCGCTGGTTATCTACCATAGCACTATACATTGTTGTAGATACTAAGGGCAAGCTCACACTAAAACACTGTAAGACTACCTAGATTGATGTGGTGCTCGCACTATATAAGGTTTCTTATCATCTTTTGTTGTCATGTCATAGCAGCGTGAATAGTACATAACACACTGACGAGGTCCACAAACTACAAGACATTTGGTTAAGAGGCAGTCCTGACCAACAGCGAAAAACATTTTCTCTCATAAATTCACATGAGAAATTCACGCAAGTGATTACAAGAATTTCCACTTATACCATCTGCACTGTAATTGGCTGGATTAGTTCCACCTTCTCACTGCATTGCACACACTACAAGATCATGTGGCGATGTCTGAAAATATCACAGGGTCTGTGACTGCTCAATACAAGCTCAGATCACACTGATGACCAGCTCATACTTAAAGAGCATTGGCGACCACAATGCTATCCGTAGGTTTTGTTGCAGACCTTGGAAATCTGTCTGCGACAGCAAAATCCAGCCAAAAGTAGTGTAGTGTGAGCTTACCTTAACTAGCTAGTCACGTTTCCTGAACCATGTTAACCATGTTTCCTGAACATGGTTGCATCTCTGTCATCTGAACCACACTGGTTTAACAATATAGGGCTGCCGTTAATGACGTCACATGCATGTTGTAATCAGTTATGCTAATTAATTGTTTCGAGATCTCCGAGATGTTGCTTTTAATGAACATGGCCCCTGATGACTACTTCACTTTTTTTTTTTTTGCTGTTATTTTGTCTTATCTGATGTTTGATACTGGGGTTCCCTTGCGGATTTATGCACATCGTGCACACTCTTCAAAAAAAGAGCTGACTGTTGACATGCTAAAATGCATATGTATTATGTAAATGTATTAATTTGCTGCTTAACCACCATAGTACAATGCATCACTCTAGAAACTAACTAGTCAGTCAGTCACGACTGTTTGCCAAACATGGTCGCTACATTTGTTCAAATATATCCTATTCTTCAACGCGGAAGTAAGCCTATGGGCGAGACTTCTGGTTCTTTAGCCACTATAGGGAAAAAAATGAGATGAATAACAATGTGCAGTAAATGGTAAAACTGTTTGCACTACAAACCAGTGTGTTCATAATTAAGATAATACATTAAAATAATATGGTAAGACACACCAATTTGCAATATCAAGCAGCAAAAGAAGCTGTTTCGTACAGCTAAGAATAGCTGGAAGCGGATGAGACCGAAAGCCAGACCCATAAAATTTACAAATGGCCGCGCCCGTTCTTACAGGAAAAATAAGGTGGATAGGTCTGTCATTAATGGCATCATGTGCAGGTGGTGGAGTAATAACTTCTGCTAATTCATCAGTTTGAGATTGTCGAGATGCTGCTTTAATGAAAATAACAGCTGATGACTACTTCATTATTTATTTTTGTTCTTTGTCATTTTGCTTTATTTGATGTTTGATTCATCGTGGGTTCCCTCTGACATCATATGCATGCATGCACATGCGTACTTTAAAAAATGGTGCTTACTGAGGACACACTAAAATATATAGATTGGGGGACTTGGAGGTTTGGCTGGACATGCCAAGCAGTTCACGTCATGACTAGTACTTTGTTTTTACCATCAAATTGTGTTAACTGTTTATGTAACTGTTGCAATGCTGCAAAACACATAACTTTTCACCAACACAACAATAGCAATGTACAGTGAGAGAATTGCAAGATTTAAACTACTTATACAAATAATTGCAACCGACTAACTGACTAACTTGAACGCAATGGCCAATCATTGGTGTTCAAGAAATCAACAGATATGTCTGTGATTGGCTACATTGCTCATCGTTACAAAAATAGAACATTTTGATGCTCTCCAAAGTGCAAACACAAATAAGCACTGGAGCATTTACCAAATTAGTTTCACCAATATCGTATGACTACAGTTTCAACTAAGGGTGCATTTCACTGTGTGAGAAAATGGACATGATGCGTAAGAGCATGAAAACAGTGTCAATTGCGTGAGTCAACTGCGAGAGTTGGCAGCCCTGTCAGATTTGATCTGGGGGGTATTCCAGAAAGCAGGTTATGTGACATACCTGAGTATGTTTAAGGGTAAGTAATATTAATTATAAAGCACTATTATAACAAGGTTTGTTTTATTCTAATATGTTTTATTATATTTATTTTATTATTTTATTGTCATGTTACACATGGATCTGCATTCAAACATTTTTTCTTTTCTTTTTGCAACAGGATGTTTTTTTATAATGTATTTCTATAATAAAAATACATTATGATATGTCTTATTATAAAATCAGTGTCACGGTTTTGTTGTGTTCATGTCATCTGTGATCCTTGATTTGATTTGTTTCACCTGCCCTTCATCAATTAAGCCCTTACCTGATGTGTATTTATGCTGCGTTCAAGTCCTCCTGGGACGTTCGTACTTACGAGTTGACAAGTCGTAATTACGACATCAGGTGCATTCAAGTCAGTTTCATCGGCACAAGATGGTGGTGTACCTTCTTTAAATAAATTACAAGAAAATACAACAAGGGTCTGTTAACTCTGCTTATAGAAAATGAAGAGCAAAGAATTCGCATCAGGAGTGTTTTGCCGGTAAAAAAACACGGTAAAAATTTACCGTCAACTACAGACGTTGCATCCATTGATTCCGCCATGTTTCTCACTGACACGCACGCCCCCAACTCGGAAACTCAGGGCTTGAAGAAAATTTAGAGCTTCCCACTCGTAATAACGACTTTGTGGTGGCGTTCATGTGCGTTCAACTCGTAAATACGATCTATTCGACATGACTTGAACGCACCATTAGGCCCCGTCCACACGGAGACACGTTTAGCTGTATACGCATAAATTTTGTATCGTATAGGCGTTTCGTCCAGACGGATCCGGCGTTTTGGGAGAGTGAAACCAATATTTTTTAAAACCAGGTCCCAGAGTGGATAAACCTGAAAACGCCACCCTTGCGTTTTCGTGTGGACAGCGAATCCGTATATTTTCTGAAACGATGATGTCATCAGCCCACTTGTCGCCCCTAGTCCGACACCACTACGTCACGTAACAGCAACAAAAACATGAACAAACACTGAACGATTGTCATTGACGAACTAACATTAACACAGATTCATAAATGTATTGTTCCATGTTCGTTTGTAATAGGCAAGGTTTATACATATAGTCCAAGTCTTCTTCTTCGTATTTAGTGTATCTCTGTGGCAGAATTACAGCGCCACATACTGGTCTGGCATGTATACTACATCGTTTTGTGTCAGTTTCGTGGTTTCTTGTGGATACAGATATTTCTTGAGATGAGGGCAAAAAAAAGATCGGATAGGGAAAGCTCTGGCTTCGTGTGAACGTAGCCTTATTCTGCCCTCTTGTCTCTGTCTGATGTATGGTCTCGTCAGTTTGTGCTAGCGTGTTTATGTAGATTTTGCCCTGTTATTTGGATAATTAAAAGATATTTAACTCTTCTTCATCATCTTGTGTGTTAACCTTGAACATACTCTGAGTTGACTGAACTTACAACTCTGAAGTGTTTTAGGAACCAGCATACCTCAAGTAAGCAAGGTTTGGGTTAATCAACCGAGAGCTCAGGATATATGTGACGGTAAGTTAACCTTACTTTCTGGAATACACCCCCGGATGTGGTTCTTGTTTTGAAAAGTCACTGTATGCTATCAAACAGAGTCAAAGGATTACCTTCCTGAGGTCCACCATCAACACGGAATGCCCAGCGTCCCGACACACTGACATTGCTGGAGTTGAAGAGCTTATTTTCATCAAGCACAGGGATGGAAAAGTAATTTGTTGAGTTGACTGTGCCATAGCCAGCCTAAGAAAACACAAATCAATAATAGAGGCTTTGCACCACATAATATTTACAAGTTCTGTAATAGTTCCAAAGTTCAGAAATATGATTCTCATTCTTTCTGACCTGAAACCGATGGTCCGTAGAGGAGATATTTCCATAGTTCATCATGACAAAAGACAGAGAGCCACCAGAGACCAAAACAACTTGATAAGATGAACTCTGTTACAGAAACAAAAAATGATCTTTAATAGACAGAGAATAATTCCGTATTAATGCTTAATTCTGCACTGCTATAATAAAACGCAGATCATCCTCATACTTAATGTGCTTTAATAATCATAAACGGCTTTCCTCTTTCTTTTACCCAAATTACCTGGAGTCACATTAGTGAAATTTCAGCACAATTTTGCTGGCAAAAAAGGACTACCATCTATTGTCAAAAGTGTAGCGATATAAAGCACAGCTCATATATATATATATGAAAAGCTAATTTGCAAAAAACGATAAACGGCACTTTAAAAAAAATTTTTTTTCATTATTCTCCACATATAGCGTTATCTGAACCCTAAACAGGTTTTTTAAAAAAAGTTTTGTCCTCTTTCAAGGCATCGCAAGTTCATGTTTTACTGCAGAAGCTGACAAGCGCCATTGTTGTTTTTGAACAGAAGCCGATAAGTCAATTTTAGTGAATCAGCGCGCTGTATTCAGGTCAGGTGACAAGGCTACTTTCGTTTTTTTTTTTTTACTCTAAAACATGAAATGTGGAGTTATCTGCTTTTGCCAAAAAACGACTGTTGGAGTTATCTGCTTTTGCTATAAAACAAACTTTTAATATTGTTTTTACAAGATTTTGATGGAATGTTTTGGTTTCAATCGATACGACAAGCTTACAGAGATTCTTCTCGACATGCTGAACTTCAAGTTAAAGGGGTCTATATATTGGATCCGACAGTAATGTCGCACCACACAAGTGTGAGTAACTGTTTTTATTATGTGATCACTATTGCTTTGTCTGTTATTAGAGATCGTTTGATATGTAGTGGGTATTCTTGTGTTTTTAACCTAAATCACAGCAGCGTCCATCTGTGAAGGCTGTAGGCTGTCAAACATACACAAATGTTAGCCAATCATAGCAGAGCGTTTACTTCCGAGTCTACAATCCACCACGCCTATTCAAACAGCGTTCTGATGAGGGGGGTCAAAACAGGACAGAAAATAGCCTATTACTTTTAAATTATGATTTTTTTATGTAAAAAAATTATAACTTTATAAGTGGACCTCAGAGAACTGTACAAAATCATTTTTAAAAAGGCAGTTCATGACCCCTTTAAAGAAATCCTAATATGTTGGACCTTTTATTGAAAGTAGTTTACTTCAACCTGTTAAGACACGCCTTCACTTTTTTTGTAGTTCTGCCAGGCGACACTAATAGTGCTAAAACTGCCTACCCTAGCTTTAAAAAAGACAGACATCTTATTTAGAGACACCAAAAGATACTGGAATTATACATTTCAGGACACACCAATAAATTACTTGAAAAATACTTTTCCCAGATTTCCAGAAACTACCAGATGTGTGTACTGTAAGTACAGTAGCCTAGTGGATAGCTTACCGATTGTAAGTTGTTATAGTATGGTACTTTATCCCAAGTGGCAATGAACAGCCATGATGCAGTGAAGTTCAGATTAGGAAAATACTGGTTTATGTTGTTTGTGGCTGCTAGTAAGATTCTACCACTGGTGACCTGACGATAGGTGATTGTTCCACCGACAGTGTTGTCCATGTCTGTCCAAAGTGGAGCAATGATGTCTCTGTTGAGTTGTGACTGTAAATTACTGGGTTTCGGCTGTGAAAGAGGCCCATCAAATGTCAAATCCCCATTGTTATTAACCTGAAACAGAGGTAAAACAATATTATAAAAGAGCTTTAGCAGTACAAAATACGGCCTAAAACTCTTAAAAAGCCAAGTTTGTGGCTTTTTAAGAGTATGAAAATTATGTACGATCTGTTTTATTTCACAGCAACTCTGTTTGGGACATGCAGTGTAAAATGCGGTTAAATACTTACAAACAAATATATAGACTAACAACACAAAAATAATAAAATGTAAAAATAAAAAATTATGGGAATGGGAAGGATTCAATGATTGATCTTGAAAAATGTAGTCAACATGCAATTTGTGTAAAAGTTAATTTTTTTTTATTTTTTTGTTATAAGTATTGTTGCTGAGATAATGAACTGTGAAAAATTAAATATAAATTTAATGTATGTATATATACTTAGAGAATACATTATAAAAAATGTTCACATCAATCTGAAGAAAAGTATTGCAGAAAATTCCCAAATCCAAGTTTGCAAAGCTTGTTGCATCACACCTAATGCAGCCCGATCTCATGAGAAGTTGTACATATTTTATGTAAAATGTGGTTCTACAAAACGTAATTTTACTTTGGCACTAAATGTACAATACTGACATATTTACAGCATCTAAACGTACAATATATTAACAACACCTAAAACGTAAATTATTTCTGTATGAACAACATTACAGACTTACAAATTAATCCTTATGAATACTGCAATCATTGTATTCGGTCCTCATACCAATGGCATTATGTTTTCAACTGAATTTATTATACGAAGTTTATTCATTTACTTAATATGAAATTATAAAATTTCATTCTGTTGTGTGATTTCTGCAGCTAACTCGTTTTGAAGATTACACAATGTTAAACAAGACTACACTTTAAACCCTTAAATTGAATAATATTCTGCGATTGTTTAACCATTACTTATCATGTAATAATTACATGTTCTGGGAAACTGCTTTGTTTATCTGCCGTACTGGGAGGATCACGCTGCCTTTCCGCTATTGAGTTTAGGGCAGTATTTAGATTTTCTGTCGTGATTGTGAAAAATGTCATCATTGCATGCCATTCAAGCTGCATCAAGTATTGCAATAGTAACTCAGATCGTCTTTCTGAGAGAAACTGGACAATGCAAAAAGTGTTTTCGCTTTTTCTACATGTAAAAACACCAAGGGAAGCAGGTCGTGAAGATGGCGGGAATATGCCGGATAGCAAATCTATTAATAATGTCACTGATTAAACCCACTGCCTATCGCTCTTTTGAAAGTTTTGATTTTGTTTGGTTTAATAACAATACCTTTGTGAGCATGACTCTCACTTGGCTTGTGAATTATCCAGGCACGGCTTGTCTGTAAGGGCAGGTGGGGCAGAGCCCCACCAAAATATTCACCCAAAACATAGACCTCTATATAAACTGAATAAATAATAAACTGTAAATGTGTTCAGCATTCTGCAGCAAATATTGTTTCGAATTTTCTTGACAATTTTAAGTCATAAAGTGCGCAAGATATATTACAATTCATTGCAAGCTTCGGCAGGCCAATGATACTAATGCCTAGTTCACACTACAGGATTTTATACCCGATTTGCAAGTTAACGAGCTCGCCGACAGGTCGGGCTGTGATCGAGGGAAAATCAATGCTTTGCAATCTTTATGTGTGAACTACTCAACGATGCATCAAAGAGGCTCGCTAACACGTCGCCGACGCCAAACAAATATCTAGCATGCTAAATATCTGGACCGGTCGGCCGACTCGACATCACGTGGTGTCAGGGGTCGTGATGAGCTACAGCCAATGAGAGAGCAAGCATGGGTTGAGGTCAGCGGAAGAAAAACCGCGGAAGAAAAAACATTTCCCTGCATATTTCGGTCTATTACGACGTTTTATATCTTTTTATTATATTCGCTATAAAATGAGTACACTAAAAAATGCTGGGTTGTTTCAACACAACTTTGGGTCAAATATGGACTAACCCAAATTTTGGGTTAAAACTTTAATGAAAAAATGTAACCCAACAGTTGGGTTAGTTCATATTTGACCCAACATTGGGTTGAAACAACCCAGCATTTTTTAGAGTGTAGGTTTAGGTTTGGGGGTAGGTTAAGGGGTCTAAAAATCTAAATCGTTTATCGATAAAATGATAAAAATGCATTAATACAAATATCTTAATGCTATTAAAGATTCAAATATTTGTAAGTTTTTTAGCTTTAAATACGTAGCAATTTTACGTTTTAAATGTAATACGTATCTGCATCAATCAAAACATACAAAAATTTACAATAATGTTTTTTTCCTTGTATTCCTTGTAGACGTTACGTACCTACTGTACTGTACGTATAAACAATGAGACCAGGCTGCCTAAAAACACTTGGGGCTGTAACCGCTGACAAAGGTGATTCAACTAAATGCTGAGTTAGTGATTTGAATACTTATATCAGTGTTATATTTCAGTTTGTTCTTGTTAATAAATTTAAAAGCTATAATTATTTAGGTTTTTGCTTTTTCGTTATGGTGAATGGAGTGAATTCTGAATACTTTGAATGCACTGTACATAAACACAAACACACACACAGTACATACACAGAATTAATGAAGACAAGTCTCTTACATAAGTCTTTCGATAAACACGTCCAAAATATACGAAGGGCTTTTCCAGTAATATTACTGGAGAGCTTCCATCATCTTCAGAGGGATTCTTTATGTCTTGATTTCCAAATGGGTAGAAAAGGTCTGAAAATATAAAATAGAGGGGAAAAAACTACAGTGATCTAAAACATAATGTATTGATTATGTAACAAATGTTGTTACATGTCACTTTGTTTGACAGCATATCCATAGACCTGATGCATACTGCACTCAAAAATGGCGTGAACTGGCTGAAATTTAAAATGTACAATTTCAGTCTGTTAAGTCATACCTTAGGTATTCAGGGACTACAGATGCAAATTAGCTATCTAGCTAACTCTGGCACAACATTTGTGTTGTCCATGGTACCTGTTAACCCTTGTGTGGTGTTCATATTTTTGTTATTCAGCCAGTGTTCGTGGGTCTAGTGAACCCGCTGCATTTTTTGTTTTTTAATTCAACAAATTAAAAATGTTATGTTAAAATACTCAAGTTATTACAAGCAATATAAACAGCACATATGGTTAATATTGTCAGGGTCTGGCGTCTGGTGTTCTCCCTCTCTCCTCCAGAGGGCGCCATCTCCCGGACTCCCATTCCCCAAACCCCCTACACCTGTTCACCCATTACACCAATTCCCCAAACTCCACACACCTGTTCAGTCACCCACTCATCACACTCACCCTCAGCTGTGCCCCGTTGTCACTGACTATATCTTCTCCTCTCACTCACCACTCGGCCTGGCTGTATTGTGTGTATGTAATGGTGTTCGTCGTCCCTAGACCTGTTTTTGTTTTGCCTTGTCGGCCTTTCTGTTGGGAATAAAATAAGTTTTCACCTGCATTTGGACCCAGACCCTATTTTTCCACGGTGCCCCTGACCGCGGCGTGACAAATATTTGCCATTTACCTTTGTTAAATCACATTTATGAATTAAAGTGCTGCAACCTGGTGCAGGAATGGCAGGGGCAGAAACACAAAACTCACACTTACATTCAGACTCTTACAGACTCTCTCTCTCACACACACACACGCACGCACACACACACACAC
>NW_015507856.1:10445-17834 GCF_001515645.1 Sinocyclocheilus grahami | reverse complement strand
TGGGAATAAAATAAGTTTTCACCTGCATTTGGACCCAGACCCTATTTTTCCACGGTGCCCCTGACCGCGGCGTGACAAATATTTGCCATTTACCTTTGTTAAATCACAACACGATAATGATCTAAGATCAGCCTGGGACAATGGTTCAAATGGGGCTTTAATCAATGACTGTAGAACCAAAGGAAGATCCCAGGACGGTGATCTTAACTTTCTATCTGGATGGAGGCGTCGTTCACCTTGAAGAAATTGAGACACCAATGCATGTTTACCAATTGACAAACCTTCCACAACACTGTGGAAATGAGAAATAGCTGCAACATAAACTCTAACAGTGTTGACTTTTCTTCCTGAGTCTAACAGTGACTGAAGAAAGCACAGAATAAACTCAAGATCACAACCAGCGGGATCCAGGTTTCTATCCCGACACCACTTAGAGAACACACGCCACCAATTTGAATAGTTTTCCCAAGTGGAAGGTGCTTTAGCATTGTTAATGGTTTTTGCTACTGCCTCCTCTAGCTCATGAGAGATGGACTGAGCAGAGGCCAAACCCAAAGTTGAAACATGGCTGGACTCGGGTGCCAAATCTGACCCTCCACCTGAGTGAGAAGGTCTGCTCTGATTGGTAATGGCCAGGGACGGCCTCGTACTAGCCGTAAAAGAAGCAGGAACCAATGTCTCATTGGCCATTTCGGTGCAATCAATACAATCCTGTAATGCCCCACTTCCACACGCTTGAGCACATGAGGAATCAATGGCGAGCGAGGGGGGGGTAGGGGTAGGGGGCGTATAACAATCTTCCCCGCTACTCGTGAGACAGTGCATCCACTCCCAAAGGTCCACCCTGGTTGCTCATCGCAAACCATGTTTTGCAATGAGTTGTCTCGGCTGATGCAATCAGATCGGTATGAGCTCTCCCAAACCTGTCCCATATCAGACCTACCACCTCTGGATGCAGACGCCATTCCCCTGGGGGAGGCCCTGTTCGAGAGAGGAGATCGGCAGGCCGGTTCACTACTCCTGGTATGTAGATTGCCCTGATTGAGGCGAGTCTTGGATCGGCCCAAAACAGAAGCCTCCTGGACTCCTGGAGGCAACACAATGACCTGGTGCCTCCCTGATGATTGATATGATAAACTGCTGACATGTTGTTGGTTCTTACCAGGATATGCTTGTCTTGCAGAAAAGGAATCAGTAATTTCAAGGCCATGTAAACTGCCCTTAACTCTAACACATTTATTCCATGTTCCAGGGGAACACCCATGAACCTCTCACTGTTCTGCCTTGCCAGACAGCCCCCCCAACCAGTCAGAGACGCATCCGTTGTGACCACCATCCTCCTTGCTGGTATGTTCCCCTGAGGGACCCCTGGGCCCAATTTCTTTTTGCTCAACCAGAGGTGCAAGGCCTGAATGCATTTCCGTGTGACCTTCAGTCTCACTCGCCTGTGTAATTTGGGGTGGAGTTGAAACTTGTTGGTCCACCACTGTAGTGGTCGTGCTTTGAGCAACCCAAGAGGCACTACTTTTGTTGCCGCTGATATCATCCCTAATAATTTTTGAAACTGCGCCAACTCTCTCCGCATGCCTAATCGGAAAGACTGTGCCAGAGTAGATAATGCTGTTACCCTCTTTGGAGCGAGTGATGCTGTCATTGTCAGGGAAATCAGAACTAATCCAAGAAATACTGTCTGTTGACCTGGTTCGACATTGCTCTTCTCGTGGTTCATGCAAAAACCAAGTTCCTTTATATGATTGATAACCCTCTCTGTGTCCTCCAAGGCCTGATGACGGCTTGGTGCACAGATCAGCCAGTCGTCCAAGTGTGGAAGGATCTTTATACCCGCCATTTGAAGGGGGCAAAGGGTGGCTGACACCACCCTGGTGAAGACACGGGGTGAGAGAGAGAGACCAAAGGGGAGGACTTCAAACTGATATGCCTGGCTTTGAAAGGCAATGCGAAGGAACTTTTTGTGGTCTGGATGAATGGGTACACGAAAATATGCGTCTTTGAGATCTATTGTTGTGAACCATTCATTTGGTTCTATAGTCTCCAAGATTTGTGCAGTGGTCAGCATCTTGAACCACAGTACTTTTATGTACGCATTTAAATGTCTCAGGTCTAAGATGGGTCGGAGACCATCTTTTTTGGGCACAAGGAAATAATTTGAATAAAACTCATTGAGCTGTCCGTTGAGCTTTAGCTGAGAAATTGCCTTCTTCTTTAGAAGGGTCGCAATTTCTTCTGATAAAATCTGTGCCTGGACTTGTTTTTTTTTACCACAGTCATGTGTTCTCCTAAAAATGGGGGAGGTCGACGCCGGAACTGAATTCTGTAACCATTTTTTACTGTATAGAGTACCCAGAGGTGAAAAACCTGACCTGGAGTAACTGGCATGTAAGTCAGTTCTTTTCTGATAGTGTCAGGCAGGGGGGTTTGTGCTAACCAGATCTGCCTACGAGAAAGTATTGCAGATGACATAGAGGCACCAATGTCCCTACTAAGCTGTGCATGTGTAGCAAGGGCTGCATCCACCAAACCTAAAACGTCCCAATCCTCCTGACTTATATTTTTTCTCAGAGCAGCCAAAATTATGGCTAGAGCATTACCAGACCGGGCTGCACGTGTGGCAGAAGGTTGGGACTAAGAGACCCCTGCCCACACCCCTTGCCCCACCAACGCTGTTTGAGTTTCAGTCTTTGTTTCCAACTCCAAAATTCTTGCAGCGCTAAGAATTTGAGGGACAATATCAGGCTGTGCAGAGTCTCCATCATTAACAGAAGAGCATAAACACATTTCATTACACCAAATACACAAAATAATGTTAGTTTTAGCAGCATCATATGACCCCTTTAATTATATGTATGTCTGCACTATGACTGTAGGCTACTTTCTGTACTGGAAGCTCCTGACACCAAGACGAATTCCTTGTGTGTGTAAACACACTTGGCAATAAAACTCTAACTTGGCAATAAAACTTTCTGATTCTGATGAAAATGCGAATTCAATCTCTGACAGCAGGTGGTGCTTATAGAACACTAGCAGCGTTTCCTGGGTTATTGCTGTACACAGTGCTGCGCTTATTGACACTCCTTTAATATGTATTTAATGAAAGTAAAAGGAAAAAGAAAAGGCCATAGAAACTTTTCTAAAGACAGTCAGTTCTCCTCAGAAATATATCCATATTAACCCCCACCCTAATTCCATAATTATGGTTTTCTTTCAGTATTTCAAGCATTGCAAACAATGAATTTGTTCTGTCTGGTACAGTATTTTCTCTGCTTACGCGACTATTCTCTCTTCTTTGTGTCCGTCTTCAGTGCATCTGTCTTACAGATAATATTTCATGATGATCATTATGTTTGTGTTACCAAATTGCATCCTGTCAGGAATAACCTGCCCGTGTGCTGGCATTGCCAGGTATTGAAAACAAACAAAATAATCTAAAAATAAATAAACCGCAATGAGTCCAAATCTTGAGGTATGGAAATAATATAAAGATATCGCTGTCCCTAACTTGCAACCTCCCACTTTATTCACTTCCTAAATTAAGTGAAAAAAAATTCATAGACGCTTATAATACATGTATCTGGCAACACGACTGAGGCTGAGCCCGCGTCCTCAATCACAACTCACTCAAGGGACGAGGCAATGTAACCTTTTCACAATGATAATATTTATTTTTTAATTTTTTAAACCCACATAGCTTCCTGAAATACTTCTGCGGCCGCCTCATCTACCTCAGCCATACTGATCAGGACATGTCCCAGAGACCCTAATCGCGCATTACCTGCCTTCCGTTTCCACTATACTCTCTCTCACACATACATACATTCTTCTCTTACATACACATATTTTCTTCATATATATGTATGTGAAAGGAGAATGTAAGTGTGTGAGAGTGCCAGAATGAATTATGGCTTGTACGGCCCCTCATAGGTAATAGTCCAATATCAGCATATACGCGCGGATTCTCCGAATCAGTCTCAGAAGAGGCGAAAAGGCAAAGAGGAAGTGCTTTGTTCACCCGGATGTTTTATAATGAACTTTGTTTACATTAGATCTCGGAAGGGTAGCAGAATGGCATCATTCAAGGTAAGACCATGGTGACGGTCTGAGTGAGGTCGAAATAGATCACACATTCATAGAGTGGATTATTAAGCAGAGCGTCACACCGCGCAGTGACGACGGCTAGAGGAAGCGTGAAACCTGCGTGCTGAACACTGTGGGCAGTGCGGTGCGCCATATAGGCCTATTTTCGGCTGTTTTTCTCTTTCGGTGGCCAAAATTTTGGTACATCCCTAAAATAGCCTATGTTTTTAAGCACACTTATATGATGTCTTATTTTCATGGAGTCGTAGTTTACCTGCTCCTAAATGTTTTAAATGTAAAATAAATAATTAAAAATTAAAAAATTAATAATAGCCTTATAAAGTTTCATGACATGAATGAACTGCAATGTGTATGTTACACTCGCTGATAGTCAAAAGTCTACGGCAGGGGAAACTAACTAATGGGCTTGTTAGGTTAAATGACAAGGTTAGATTAAAATTCATTGGTGTTCGAAACAACATTTTGTATTGGAGGCATTTAAAATCTCTTCTTTTGTGATCCACTTAAGAAAGAAAGTCATACAGGTTTGGAACTACAGTGTGAGTAAATGGTGATAATCTACACTATTTCCAGTACTGCTGATCTCTGGTTCTGGGTTGTCATTTAATTTAATTATGGCAAACTATATTGCACTGGTAAGAAAGCTTTTCAAAGCCCTGTATATTTTTATTCTTTATTTAATTTAAATTTAAAAATGGTATACTGCTGAAAGTATTTAGTTCAAATGTATTTTTTTGTTACAGATCCTCTTATCCACAGACCTAGTCTTGAAAGCATATATGATATTAATTAATTTAACTCAACATTTCAATACTAATTGTTCAAGGAATTGTTCTGAACATGTTTTAAACAATAAGTAACTATTAAACAAGATATGCAATTAATGCCACGTATTTTTAATTATTAAGTTACTGTACCATTGTGGTCTGATGTATGGTCAACTCGAAATACCCATCGACCCGTGACATTGACATTGCTTGTGTTTGACAGTTTTGTGATGTCAGAGACAGGAATTAAAAAGAAATCAGTTGAATCACTTGTGTCATAGCCGGACTGTCAAAGACAACAAAAAGTTCAGTTAAAAATCAATCACTTATCATATAGTGATAACAATAATATATTTTAATCAGTGTGTTTTTCAAATTACTTTACCATAAAACGATATGGGGTCGGAGTGATATGACCATAATGCATGAGTGTAAATGACATGTTTTTGCCAGACACCAAAACCACTTGAAAAGTTGCCTCCTGGAAGACAAAGGGAATAACTACATAAATACAGAGGATATGGAATACTCTTTCTTTATCACAGATTTCTTTTTTCATGTTGAAATTTCAGCCAATTTCACCAGAAAAAATGGTCCATTGTCTAAAAGTGTAAAGCACAGCTCACACAGAAGTCACTTTCAAACTAAGCAGCTTTCTGTTAGTCAGTGAGGTGAATTCACATGATCAGTTTTAAAAAGTCAACATTTACATGCATTTACTCATGTCACTTGCACAAAAACAGATTCAGTAGTCAAATTAATAAAAAGAGAGAAATACAAACTCAGAATATGATGCAAATAATACAAATATCCTATATGTATCTAATCCTATTTTAATAACCAGTGTCTTTGCTGCTGACATTCGATGATCCGATTCAATCATACTAATAAGCAAAAATGACTTTAGATCAGGTGTGTCCAAACTCGGTCCTGGAGGGCCGGTGTCCTGCAGAGTTTAGATCCAACTTGCCTCAACACATCTGTCACAAAGTTTCTAGTATGCCTAGTAAGACCTTGATTAGCTGGTTCAGGTGTTTAATTAGGGCTGGAGCTAAACTCTGCAGGACACCGGCCCTCCAGGAGCAGGAATGGACACCCCTGCTTCAGATAACCATAACAATCTTTTCTTTTCTTTTTATTGCTGAAGATTGTTGCATTTTTTTTCTCCTACATCCTATTCTTCTTGAAATCCAGAATGGCAGCACAGCTGGAAAGTTTGTTTGAGCTGCGCCCTCTACTGTACAGACTCAAGTAATCAATATTGTAATACATTACATGTAAAAGTCACTTTCCCCAGCACTAAAGACCAACTTCTTGTTTATAGCACCAAAAGATGTTAAAATTAAGCATGTTAAGATACCACATGAAATTACTTTAATAATACTTGGAAGACAAAAATTCCAAAAGTCTTTCAGAAACTACCTGATGTGAGTGACAGATAGCTTACCGACTGTGAGCTGGCAAAGTATGGTACTTTATCCCAAGTGGCAATGAACAGCCATGATGCAGTGAAGTTCAGATTAGGAAAATACTGGTTTATGTTGTTTGTGGCTGCTAGTAAGAGTCCACCACTGGTGACCTGACGATAGGAGATTGTTCCACCGACAGTGTTGTCCATGTCTGTCCAAAGTGGAGCAATAATTTCTCTGTTGATTTGTGTCTGTAAATAACCGGGTCTCGACTGTGAAAGAGGCCCATCAAATGTCAAATGCCCATTGTTATTAACCTGAAACAGAGGTAAAACAATATTATGAAAGAGCTTTAGCAGTACAAAATAGGGCCTAAAACTCTTAAAAATCCAAGTTTGTTTTCTTTTACTTCATTCATGTCATACAAGGTTTGCTATTTTGCAACTCTGTGACCTGTTTAAAACTTTTGTTTTATAATAATAATAATAATAATAATAATAATAATTAATAAGTACAAAAAATATCCACACTGTACAAAATATTTATTGAGTTAAGCCTCTAATTAGCTGGAAGAGTGCAGTGAGTGCATTGATGAATTATTAATGATTTAAAGGGGTCAAAGGATGCCAATTTTCCACAAGTTGATATGATTCTTTAGGGTCTTAATGAAAAGTCTGTAACATAGTTTGGTTAAAATTTCTCAATGGTAGTGTAAAACAGCAACAGTTTTTACCCCGTCAAAAACAGCTCTTTTCAGAACAAGCTGTTTCTTGCATGCCGCTTTAAATGCAAATGAGCTCTGCTGACCCCGCCCCTCTCTTCCGAGCCGCTCTCTGAGAGACGGTAAACTTTAGCCGCATTCATCGTGAAACTTGCTAACTAGCACGTTATTAGGAAAGGCGATTTGCAAAGATTCATTAACAAACCTTACACTCACTTCTGGAGGTGATGCTGGATCACGAATGATTCGCGTGAAAATAGACGAATTTAGGTAGATCGGGGGTGCATTCCTTCAGAAACAAATGTAATCCACTGTGTCTTCAGCGGCTCAGATGTCGGGAGTAAATGACGACTGCTATGTTCATTATTACATCCAACAA
>NW_015507856.1:6292-10174 GCF_001515645.1 Sinocyclocheilus grahami | reverse complement strand
TAGTTGTGTACACACACTTCCAACACACATTTCAGTTCAAACAGCTTGTAAAAGTGCATGTCGCATCCGATGACCCCTTTAAAATACAAAAATATATACATCATCATCAAAAAAAAAAAGTAAGAATGGAAAAGATTTAATGCTTGAGTTTGGGAAATATAATCAGCATGTAATTTGTGCAATTTTTTTTTCCATATGAATCTGCAGAAAATCCCAAATTTCAGGTGTGTAAACTTGTTGCATCACACCTAAAAATACTTGAGGCTCTAACCGCTGATAAAGGTGCTTCAACTAAATACTGAGTTGAATACTTATGCCAGTGTGATATTTCAGTTTGTTCTTTTTAATACATTTGTAAAGTTTTCACAAATTAGGTTTTTGCTTTTTCATTATGGTGTATGGAGTGAATCCTAAATACTTTCTAAGTGCACTGTATACACACACACACACACACACACACACACACTGGTTTCCACGTTTTATGGTGACATTCCTTGGACATAATGTTTTTTTATGCTGTTTTTTATATCCCCTTAACCCTACCCCTCACACATAACTTCCTGCTATTTTTGTTTTTCAAAAAGTCTCATGGAGACCACAAAAAAAAAAGTCCCCATTACTATCCTTGTGGGGACATTTGGTTCCCATAATGTAGGGAATACCAGGGCACACACATACACAGAATTTATGAAGACAATGCTCTTACAGAAGTATTTTGATAAACATGTCCAAAATATACAAAGGGCTTTTCCAATAATATTACTGGAGAGCTTCCATCATCTGTAGAGGGACTCATTATATCTCCATTTCCAAATGGGTAGAAAAGGCCTGAAAATATAAAATATAGAGAGAGGGAGAAAGAGAGAGAACACAACTACAGTGATGTACAACAGTGAACCTAAACAAGTTCACACTACTGGTTTTCACCCTGGGGGTGCGAGCACCTGTTAATTAAGATGAATACACTGGAGTGAACCGGCTGTGAATGTCAGATTTTGCTATCAAATCTTGAGTCATCCAAAAGAGGGGGCAATTTAGCTGGAAGTCTCCCAGCTAATCAAGCGGCTGTTACATATCTTCTTTGGTTACAGTTATGGCAGATGGCATAATTGAGTGCGAGCAAAAACAACTAAAAACATAATGGACGGATGGCTTCTGAAAATCAAGATGGTAAAATGGTTAAACCGACTGAAAAACAGGCTCAGCTTTCACACTGAATTCAGTAAGTTGTTATTATTTTTAATGTTTCAGTATAACTAACACCCTGTCAACACCGGCCCAGTTCCAGAGTCAGTCGAGGGTGCTTCTGAAATTAGTGAGGGTGCATAGCCTTAATGCACATTTATTTTGACATAAATTTTGTCCCGTCCATTGCTATAAATCAATGCAATTTCGAGAGTGAATACCACATTTATATGCCCTTTCCTTATATGTCCTTTTAGCAGCATGAAAAACCAAAGTTTTCCACAAATTCTATTTATAGCACAGAAAGCCTGCAAAGAGCGCTCCCTTTATAATCCCTAAAAAGCTGTCACTCATCTTTGTTCATTAAGATCTCACAAAGTTACAGAAAATTAAGCTGTCTACACTGCATAATGAATTTTTTTGTGTTATGATGTGTATATTATCTTATAGTCAAAAGTCTACGTGAGGGTAGGGGAAACTAGATTTAAAACTGGATTTGCATTAAATGGGATCTTAGACCTGGGGAGTTTGCACCCTGTTGAGGAGGAACGGGAGGTAATTTGGATGAAAGGCCCTGTGAAGGGGCAAACCCTCTGCAAACTCTCTCGTATTTACTTTCAGTCTATTTCTCTGGACATGAGGCTATTGTACCAGTCACACTGAGACGTTTTAAATTATATCAGACATGACTGTTAATTCACTTGCATTGACGTGGAACATTATATGTTGCATATAATCATTCTGAGTGAACTGAGTGGGGGAGAAGGAACAAATGCTTGTTAGTTTAAATGTCAAGGTAGGTTAAGTCAAAGGGGTTCAAAACAATATTGTATAGGACAACACTGGATCGGAAAATGCATTCGAAATATATTATATTTTGTTCCACATAAGAAAGAAAGTCATACGGGTTTGGAACGACGTGAGGGTAAATGGTGACAATCTTTATATATTTTTTAGTTGAACTACCATTTTCATTTATACAACTTTTAATGTAAGCTTAGCTATTACATTCACTTACAGAATTGTATAGAACCAGGTTACTGGTTTTTTTTTTTGTACCTGTAGCTTGTCCATTGCACATAGCTTTTCTCATGTCACCTAAAAAGTAAAAAGAGAGAGAGAAAGATATTTAAAAAACAAACAAAAAAACATGTCGAAGTGTGTTTAATCACAAGACTTTGTATCTGGATGTTGTAGAATCTCTGCTCATTCCAATATTTTAAATATTGGTGTATCCACCTATTTTCCACACCCCCATGACGCTTTGCGTGAATTATGGGAGAAACTTCTGGTACACTATAAACAATCAGTTAAAGGTTCGCCATATGAATGCAATACTAAGCGTTTTCAAAAACCTGGCACAACGAGGCATCTGTCACTATCATGGACTTTTAGTTTGTTTTCTTTCCTCATGCTTCCCTTGACCTAGGCCGTTTCTCAATGTTCATACTATCCATCCTATATGTGAGATTAGAATAATTAAGTCCCAAAGCATAGTATGTTGAAATGAGTATGCCAAAAGTACTATTTCAGGTCGATTTTTGAAGTGTGGATCTGTGCACACTCTAATGGCTAATATTGCCCACAATCCATTGCGCTTTGGTGAAGGATTCTGTCCAGAACTACAAACATGAAAACGTGTTAAAACTACAGACATAGCTTATGTGCGCGACCAGCGGTTAGGTAGAGAGGCTTAGAAAAAGGGGTTTGAGTTACTAATATTCAACATTTAACCTGGTAAAAATTATTTATTTAATGTTATCTATGTTATATTTCATCTGCAACAGCAATGTAAACTTTTATGAACATCCGTTTGGTCGTTAACTTTTAAATGCACCATTATGCATGAAATATGAGCAGAGTTCTCGGCATTAAAGACCCGGGACTGGCAGATAAATGTGCTACTTCTTTTCTCTCCAATACGGTAGGAAGTTAAATGAAATGCAATGTGGAGGATGTTAACTGTGACAAGATGATTGAAAGGCCAGTTTACAGTGACAGGGTGCGTGTATCAATGCGACAGAGCGTCCGTTAAAGACACAGTTGTGTGATGTGAAAGTATGTCCCAAAGCTTGCCTACTCTTCTACTACACACTCAAAAGTGTGTACTTTTTCTTCACCAAAAGAGTACATACTTTAAGGGCGTAGTATAAGTAGGCACATTGAGATGCAGCACAAGTACGCAAAGTTCGGACTTGCGTTCTCAGTACTTCGGACTTCGCAAGTTCGACTCGGAAGTGCAAGTCCGGTAATTCTGCAAATGGAACAGCAAAGTACTTGATAACGTCAGTCAGCTCGCCTTGACTACTCCATTTATCCTCACTGTATATATACAATACGACAAAATATGATATCAAACACCACTTCCTCTTTTTGTTTTCTTTGAAACATATTAATAGCCGCAAAACTGTAGTTCGGGGAACATACATACATTACAGTGAAACAAAATATATCAAACAGCATTGCCTCTTTTCTGATTCATTTAAAGGGGTCCTATTATGCTTTTTCACTTTTTAAATTTTAGTCAGTGTCTAGTGTGAATGATTGGACATAAAAAAGATCTAGAAAGTTTCAAATCTCAAAGTCCACTCCAAAGGGAGATATTTCGTTTTTTAAAAATCCCTTTTCAAGAACTACAACGAACGGCTCGCTTGGACTACAGCGTTTGTTTTCCGGGCTTTGTGATATCACAAAGCG
>NW_015507856.1:5430-6164 GCF_001515645.1 Sinocyclocheilus grahami | reverse complement strand
TGAAGAAGAAGTGCTGCTGCAGAGTTAGTGCATCAGAGAAAACGAAGAAGAAGAACTGCTGTGCTGTAGCGTCAAATTTTCGGCATGTCTAGAACAATTCTTACAAGTATAACACGACGTAGCTGGGCGCCACGGACAGACGCCAAACGGCGTTTATTATAGAAAATAATGTATTTGAATTTTAAAGACGTGGCGCGATGCAACGCTACACTTCTCGTCCGGTGTGCGACCGCCTGAAATGCTGTTTTTTCCACCTCCGTGCCCAAACGTCTTTATTTGGGCTTCCGAAAGCGGATGATGTCAGGAAACAGTGGTTGCAATTTATATTTTAACTCTGTTCCTGAGCATTATAACTAGAGGTCGACCGATGTATCGGTTTTGCCGATTAATCGGCACCGATAGTTGATTGCTGGAACTATCGGTTATCGACAAATATCCATGCCGATAGTTTTCCGGGTTGTGTCCATTGCTGGAGCGGCTGAGAAGGGTCTGCTGTCATTATGCAGTGCAAGAGTGGTTGAAATCACTGATAGCCCGTGCTATTTGTTTAGACACGTGATACTGCACGCTGAACGGAGCGGGAAATTTCAGACGCGGATTTAAATGCAGCCGACAGAAAATCCTGCCGCGCCACAGAGCACCATTCACGTAGTTTTCCTTTAAATTACATTATATTGGTCCTGAATCGTTGTTAATGTACATAATGAATTGTGTATTGTGCATTTTCAGCAAAA
>NW_015507856.1:1812-5099 GCF_001515645.1 Sinocyclocheilus grahami | reverse complement strand
GTATACATACAATATCCATATGTATATAATTTTAATGCTATAGCCATTATGTATATATTTAACGATGTGCATCTTAAGCATGACAGTTGAAATGAAATGGTAACACTTTAAAATAAGAGTCAATTTGTAGCATTAAGATTAATGAAAGCTGTGTAAGTATTGTTCCTTGTTAGAGTGTGTTAATTTCAACATTTACTATTACTATTATTATTCTTTTTTTTACTACTACTACTAGTATGGTTCAGTACTGTTTTTGTTAATAAAGCACTATTTTAGTTTTTGTTCAGTATCAATTTTAAAACGATCGGTTAATTAATTGGTATCGGCCAGTGTGGTCCAACCTAGCTATTGTATTAACCCCGTAACCCCAATTTGCTATTGTGTGCTGTGCATTTTACTGAGGACAGCTTCCACAACACGAGTGAGTACAGTGCCGGACTCGCCAAAGGTTTTTGTTGAAAGACGGAGCAAGGGGCGTGGCAGTACTGAAACACCATCTAAGCTGTTCGCCAATCACAACACACTGGGACAGCTAACCAATCACAACACATTTTGTTTTTCGGAAGGTGGACCTTCATCAAAGCCGGAACTAATCGAGCCGTTTCTGCCAGGCTGGGGAGAAAGGTATTTTAATAATGTAAATAATTATGTGAAAAATAATGCGTTTTTTGAACCCCCAAGCATGAGAGCATGTTCTAGTACACCCCCAAAACAAAATCAAGACTTTGTAAAAGAGCATAATAGGACCTAATATTACCATAATAGGACCATAATAAACATACGATTGTGACAATATATGGTTTATCTGTGTTTTCAAGCCATCTCGGGTATAAGAATAAAGTATATTTATAATGCAATAATCGACTTAGCCTTCTATCACTGTATAGAATACTATAAAATAGTACGATTTCTGCCTCATTCTTTGATATGAAACCATGTCAGGGTGTGTTCACACTTGTGTTCTTCATTTGAGTAAGTGTGAACGCTGCCATACGAACCGTGGTACACACCAAACAAGCGGACCGAGACCGCTAAAAAGATGGGTCTCGGTCCGCTTCCAAACAAACTGTGGTGCGGTTCGAATGAAATATGAATGCAATACAGACCAAATATTTCTAAACTAACCAAAAACAGGAAGTAATGACAAGATGCGACGCTATGTGACATGATTTGATGACGCGGAACAAGCAGTGTATCCAAAACAAAATGAGCAGACGGCAAACGTGGAGCAACAATGAGGTTAAGTGCCTTTTATGAGCTCTTCGTGAGTTTGCAAGTGGTGAAAATAAAATAATGAGTACACGCAACAATTAGCGCGCTCAGTCCAGCAGACAGCATTAGGTGTATTCTACTTAAAGCGGACCGATCGGTGAATGGATATTTTGATGTCATACACTGATCGTTCTGCACAGCGCCGCTTTAAGTCGAACGCATCGTTTTGTTTGGGGTTTTCGGAGAGTTCCGTCATGAAATATACGTCATTCAACCCAACCAATCAGGTTGTGAACGTATCTCTGTGCCTTTAGGTTCTGTATCTTTAGGTTTGCTGTCAAAAATGCCAGTGTGAACGCTAAGCGGACCAGGACTAATATGTATAGGGTATATGTCGAATGTCACCAGACCAAACCCGGAAAACAAGTCTCATTGCTTTCGCTTGTCGGAGAACGTGTTAACAACTGTATTAAATAATAGTGATATCTATGGACTTTTAAGATAATCAGTTAAACTAGCTAGCTATTTTTATTGTTGACGTTTTATACAATTTTTATATCTAAATGTTAGTGAAAAGAATAAAAAAAAACTTTTAGATATCAGTCCACATATGTGATGGACATTGGTTATGATCATCATTGGTATCTGGCATCTTGAGTAAAACTACTTCATATTTAATGAAGCATATGCAAAATGCTTGAACCAGAAGCGACGAGACCCGGTTAACAGAATACAGAAGTTTGTTGCGCATAACCCCTATTGTTTACTTCTTTTGGTCTGGACCAAACAAACCAAGAGAACCGAACTACAAGTGTGAACGTAGGCCCGGCTCCAGAATCAAATCACTGAGGGTGCTTCTTAAATTAGTGAGGGTGCTCTCTCTCTCTCGCCACACACACACACACACACACACACACACACACACACATATATATATATATATATATACAGTATATATATATTTGTGCCATCCATTGCTATGGAGCAAGAGCGTTTATAATCACAAAAAGCTGTCACTCATCTTAGTTCATTGCAATCTCACAAAGTTACGTTATAATCAATGAAGTTTTCTACGCTGCACAATGAATCTCTTATTTACATTGCGTCTACACTTTGTTATAATGAGATGATTCGTGCTGAACACAACACCTGAACAAAAACTGCGGTGATTTGAGCAGTGAGTGGATTCTAACTTAAACGCCTCTGATTGGCTGTTGGGTTCAAGAAATCAACAAAGATGTCTGTGATTGGCTACACTGCTCAACGCTGCAAAAGATGTTGAAATAGAAACCGATCTCCAGAGCGCAAACCATAAAGCACTGGATAGTATGCCAAATCTGCAATGAAATCCCATTTTTACAGCATTAACTGAGGGTGCTATTGATTTCGTTTGAGGGTGCTTAGCGCTTTGGAGTAAAAACATTTCATTAAATATTCTCTTTGTTTGACAGGTTTGTAAACAGGCTCACACACATTGCAGAACTGTATTGCACGTATGCTACTGTGGTAAATTTATTAATCGCACAGTGATTTATTTCAACATATACGTCACACTGTACAGCCCTGAGGATGTCTCTATTCTCAGTCATGTTAATATCGCTAACTCCCTCTGTCTCTCATCCATAACGTTAGCCATTCTTCTTGCTGCCTTCTGCCTTGCTCCATGGTAGCTTCGTAGAATAGCCTACGTCGGTTATGCGTGATAGCCAGGAAATGATTCACAGATGAGTTTTCTGTATAACATTATGTTGAAAAGGCATGCAATGACAAGACATAATATTGATCATGCCACCAAATACAGATTATAACTAAAGTAATGAGCCTGGTTTGAAAATGTAAAAAGTAGGAAGTACAGATATTTGTGTAAAAACGTAAGGAGTGAAAGTAAAAAAGTTGTCAGAAAAATAAATAGTGAAGTAAAGTACTGATACCAGAAAAATCTACTTAACCCTCAATCGTCCCTCATTTCCTGTTTACACTTAAGTCCCTTGGGGTCAATATGACCCCAAACATTGAAACAGTAATTGTGAAAAATATATACATTTTTAATCATACAAATAATATACCTTTTTTTT
>NW_015507856.1:0-965 GCF_001515645.1 Sinocyclocheilus grahami | reverse complement strand
TGTTTGTTTGTTTGTTTGTGTGTGTGTGTGTGTGTGTGTGTGTGAGTGAGTGAGCATGTCTTTTATACATTGCATTTGTGCTCTAGTACCAGGCTTTCATTTCTGAGTGGAAATTTTCAGATTTATGCCGGATTTATTTATTTTTTTTGACAAATGAAAAAATATATATACATTTTTTCACATTTCCCATTCATTTCAATGTGGGGTCATATTGACCCCAAGGGACAGATTTGTAAAAAAAAAATGTTTTACATACCTTCAGAACAACCGAATCAAGCCCAGTTTTTTATGTGAATATAGATATAAAATGTGGAAAAGTCACAAAATCTTATTCCATTGAGATGAAGGGAACCATTTTTTTAAACTAAGTAAAAGTTGATTGGGGTCATATTGACCCCAAGGGCCGATTGAGGGTTAAGTATAGTAATAAAGTATTTGTACTTGTATGTACTTGTATTTGTATCTTCCTTGGTTAAAACACTGATTGAGCAATTACATGAGACAATATACTCATTAATGTTTATTTCATGCTATAACTAGTAATAAAGAGGAAAGGATGATTGGTTCACTCGCGCTCGAACTGCAGTTTGAATTGAGATGCTTATACAGTGATCTGTCTCTGCACATCAAAAAGTGCCAAAATGGCATTTATTTTTTGAATTTCCTGAAAAATTGACAGAAAAGCTTATTGTGATTATTCAACTATATAATGTCTAGTGTTTTATTCATACATGAACTGAAACAGCAGCCATAAACTAAAAGATCGATCCTGGGATTTAAAAATCACTGTAGATTCGGTAAGCATGGATATGAAACCGAAAGACTTGTACCAAAAATGTTCAGTACAAATACGCATACCGTTACACCCCTAGTGAATAGCCACTGCAGTGGCTGTTTACTGTGTTCTGAGGGGGTAGCTACACTGCCATCAATCACACAACAATGATCTAGTTTAGCACTACTGC
>NW_015507855.1:23414-40680 GCF_001515645.1 Sinocyclocheilus grahami | reverse complement strand
GAAGTTAACTTAGGGCCAGACGCGTGACCATGGCAACGCGCGTGCATTCGATGAAACCGTCTATAGGTATACAAGTTAATTTTAATAGGTGCAGCGCAACAATAGTTACTAATGCATGAGTTGTAACTTAATGCCTTTTAACATTGCAATTAGGCTAAGATGTAACTTTCACACAGATGGTGAAACAAGCCCCTGAACGCAGGCTTTCAACTGTTTTACAATACACTGATGCAATTTCTTTTGTGAGTCTAGCAAACCAAAGTACCAATTAAGCCGCCACTTTTCAAAAAGGCATTTGTAGAAGAGACATGATGAGTGCATTACCAGAAAAGATTTTCAGAACGTGACAGTAGATAAAAGAACACAAAATAATCAATTCTTCCTCTTTCACTCATTTTGACTGCAGCTGAGTTTTTGATTGATTTTTTTTTTTAGTAGAGCAGCAGACAGTGTTCCATTTTATGGACATGCAACTATGTTTCTTAACTATGTCAAGTTATCTTATGTTACTCACACTGCGGTCAAGTCAGCCCAAGCTTAAAAGTATGCAGTCAAGCCAGCTGTGAAAGAAATCTTGTGTCTATCTACACCGATCAGGCATAACATTATGACAACCTTCCTAATATTGTGTTGGTCCCTTTTTGTTGCCAAAACAGCCCTGATCCATCAAGGCATGTGCTCTACTAGACCTCTGAAGGTGTACTGTGATATTTGGCGCCAAGATGTTAGCAGCAGATCCTTTAAGTCCTGTAAGTCATGTGTTTGTGTGCAGTGACTGTTCCACAATATCTATATGCAGTAAAGTCAATAAAGAATCATACTGCTGTAATAGCAGGGGAAAAATGTGTACATGACAGCTGTTGGCGAGTGAGGGAATTTCCTGCTTATAGCACACAACATAAGTCAACCTCTATCGATTTATGCAGAAGTGTGGGAAGTATTCAGAGTCATTTCAGTGTGGGCCTTCAAAAATTCCAATGCTTTTTCAAGCATGCTTCAGTGGCGTTATTTCATCTGCCATTCATCAAAAAGATGTGCCAATGTTACGGGCAAAAATAGAGAGCCTTTTAACGAACCACACTGTGGAAATTGTTCCAGCACCAGATCGTGACAGGCTTTTACAGCTGTTATTTTCTTCTGCCCAAAAAAAATAAAAATACACTGGGACACTGGCCCTATTCTATATCTAAGACAACTGAAACATGCTCTGGTGAAGCAGCTTTCTGTAGGTCATTATTCTGATATTTTCACACATTCGTCTGAAAGGCTGATTTATTTCAGTGGGTCTGAAAGATGTTCATTTTCATGCCCAGATAGTCCCTCATCACAGACAGTTCTTGACATTTGCATTCGAAGGAACAGCATAACAATTTACTGTCCTCCTGTCCGGGCACTCTCCCTGCTGAGACTGGGTGGAGATCTCGATGATTAGCTATTGCAGAGCTTGGGGTTCATAGTCAATTTGACAAAGAGCGTTCTCATTCCCAGTCAGCGGGGAAAAAGCATAGTCAGTGTGAGCCTTCAGCAAAGGATTTGCAAGAGCTCTTAAGATGTTTCAAGCTAGGAAAAATCCCTTGGTCTCCAAACATGTCAAAGTATGCTGGATTTGATGGCAGTGGCATCATCTGTGATTTCACTAGAACTGTTAAAACACATGCCTGCCTTAACTCTACCCAAATCCTGCATTATCTGACTCGGGATGTGAGCTTTTACTTGTCTCTACTTGAAATACAGTCACTATGGATGCATCCAGCAAGGGGATGGCACATACTCTGACCACTCTTTTATGGTCAGTTTTTGCAAATAGTTGTGACTGTACTTTTATTTGCGTGTTTTATATTGTTCAGAAGTGGGGGTAGGTTTAGGGTAGGGGTGGGATTAGATGCTCCAATTAAAGTATACATTTATATAAAATTATTTCTATTTTTACAAATGCATGAAAACCATTAAATTAAGGCAAAAAAATTTAAAGCAATGGAGGACCCTGCATGTTGAAAAGTGACGCTAAAGGGGTACCTTGAGCATTAAAAAGTGACGCCAAGGGGTCCTGACCAAACGTCAATATGTGACGAGTTGGGAGTGAGAACGTGTTACAACCACCGCAGGAACTAGAGGTGATGAATACAGTACATTACATCTATTGTGCAAGCCAGGAGCTGGCAGAACGCTCATATTGGTGTGTGTGGGGAAGGGGGGGTGCTCAGGGGTAGAACACGGGAGATTGCTGAGCAAATGAAGAAAGAAGAATGTCTGGATGTCCATACTCATCTTCGTGTAAAATCTGATGAAAGCGCATTTTTACACAAGACTGCTTTGATGGGGCAATCTTCTAATAACTGACACCTTGCTTTGCAGGAATAAACTAATGTTGTCCTCCCTGCATTGCTCTATGCGTTCCTCTCTAGCCTCTAGCCTCCTTAGCTGCTAGGTATCTTTGCACAAAATCTGGTGTCTATGGCTGATTTTTTCTTTTTTGATTTTATTTATTTAATTAATTAATTAATTATTTTTTTTTAACATGACTGAGCAGGCTCAGAACTTGTGGATCCCCCAGAAGCACAGGTTTGCACTTTGTTCACTCTCTTTCTGGCAGCCTGCCCACAAATGTGTGTATGCATCTCTTAGGTATTTCCATTTAACTTTAACCCCGTCCCCTGTACAACATACAACAGTAAATTAAGATAACGTTTAGTACATACCAGAAACACAAACGATCTATAATGCTTATGATTTTAAAAAGACAATAGGCTTACCATCGATTACCATTTTCTCAGCAATTCCTTGCCACAGAACTTTGTCTTTTTTTGTAATCACTGTAACTTTTTATCAAAAAGTATATTCTCAGATACCAACGATAACAAACACTCAACTTGCATTTTCTTCTGGGATCCTTTTCCTCTGCATCTACACTCTTTTTAATAGTGGTTTTCTGTGCTCTAGTGCCACCAATCTCGCCGGTTTGTGCAAAAGCTGCTGCTCCGGGCACGTGATCTGATACTCAAATCTAATTGGATGGCCCAATTTATCATGGAGACCACGTTGTGAGCTTGCAATCCCCAATTGTCAATCCAGCTCCAAAAGATTTTGATGTAGCTTGTGCTCTTAACCTTATGCCAAAATTGGATGAGGATGATTTAGATACTTACTTTACTTTCTTTGAGAGGTTGGCAGATCTTATGGGATGGGAAGATTCTTAACAAACAATTTATTGTTTTATAAATAATGGTGACTTGACTTGACTTGTTGATAAAACAAATTGTATTACAAGTTTTGCCTGTTCAGTTGTGCACTTTTGTACTGCTCCAAAAGATTTTGATGTAGCTTGTGCTCTTAACCTTATGCCAAAATTGGATGAGGATGATTTAGATACTTACTTTACTTTCTTTGAGAGGTTGGCAGATCTTATGGGATGGGAAGATTCTTAACAAACAATTTATTGTTTTATAAATAATGGTGACTTGACTTGACTTGACTTGTTGATAAAACAAATTGTATTACAAGTTTTGCCTGTTCAGTTGTGCACTTTTGTACTTGAATCAGATTTAGTTAATGGTCAAGTTGTTGCAGGTGTGCAACCTTCTCTGCCAGTGGCATGTATTGCTGTTATACTGGGTAATAGGGGTGTAACGGTTCACTCGTTTTCTCGATGCATCGATTACAAACCCTGACGATGCATATGCATCGATCTTGAAACATGGATTTTTGAATCGTGAATGATCGATCTCGGACAGAAATCAATTAAAAACTCTAAGAATCAAATTAATCACTATTTCTATAGCGATTCAATGCTTTCAAAATATATACACATTAAATTACTACAAGCATGAATTAATGGAGACCTTGAACAGTGTTCGTCTCGCTGGCACATTTTTTGAGTAGCTGATGTGTGATCTCTCCTTAGTACTCGTGGCCAGTGATGCTAAAGGGAAGTAGTTTTGCTTTTCTGTATTTTTTCAATGGCTCTCTCAGTCATACCGACGACATTACCTGAGCAGTCGAAGGCTGCGCATTTATTGCATGGATGAGCAAAAATGTGTCTAAAGCATATGCATAGTTCCATTGAATGATAAATGTGTTTTAACAATATCGTTGAACCGAATGTATGAAGGAAACTGTTAAAATAACCACAGCATTAACAACAACCTTGAAATAAGAGCGTGAGGTTTATCTGATAATCAGATGCATAGCGCTCGTTGCTATAGCAAACAGACATCGGGCGCGTTTTCTTTCAAAATCATCATTCGCCGGTGAAGAGGAAAAGTTAAATACTATAGCATTTTATTTTATGAAAATGAAATAAAGAAGTGTTTGCACTGAAAGAGAAGTGATCTCGTGCTCAAAGAACTTAAGACGTGCCAGGAAATGCTTAATATGGACAAAGGCATCTATTGCTGCAGCTAAGCTGAATAAAAAGCAGAATGAACTGGTGAAACGTTAAGACAATAAACACAATAAATAAATAAAATAAAATGTATGAATGATGCAGTGCTAATTGACATATCATTTATTACAATACATAAACTATATACAATACACAAAGTATATTTTCTACCTAATTCTGTGCAGAAAATGAAAATAAATGTTTGTAGTATATAAAACAATCATAAAATTGCCATTAGGAAAAAATATAGATTACAAATGATTGATTATTGTCCAGCAGTGCATTTGATTTCTTATAGCAAATTTAACGTAAGATATAAAAAAATAATTCCTTGTAAAAAAATAATAATAATACATACATACATGCATACATTGAATTATTGTATTTGACATTTCTGTCACTTCTGAAATTATGGCTACGCCCCTGGTGTAACAAAATGTTAACCTATACATAATACTTTTAAAGCTCTTTTTTAAAATCTTTGCTTATACAAATTTCTACATATGCCATGTCATGCCATAGCATCATTAAACTAGCATCTAACAATGGACAAAGGTGTTTTTTCCCTCTAACCTATGGTTCTCTAACCATAAAGGCTGCTGTGTAATTTGCCCCCTGACTTGGCATTTAAAGAATTTAGGGGAAGCATTTAAAAAATTCTGTGAATGCACTTAAAGAATGAAGAATCAAATCGTTAATCAAATTGAATCAAATTTAATTGTGAATCGAATAGAATTGAATCATTCTGAATTTGCAAAAATCGTTTTTGAATCAAATCGAAAAACGATGATTGATTATTGTCCAGCAGTGCATTTGATTTCTTATAGCAAATTTAACGTAAGATATAAAAAAATAATTCCTTGTAAAAAAATAATAATAATACATACATACATGCATACATTGAATTATTATATTTGACATTTCTGTCACTTCTGAAATTATGGCTACGCCCCTGGTGTAACAAAATGTTAACCTATACATAATACTTTTAAAGCTCTTTTTTAAAATCTTTGCTTATACAAATTTCTACATATGCCATGTCATGCCATAGCATCATTAAACTAGCATCTAACAATGGACAAAGGTGTTTTTTCCCTCTAACCTATGGTTCTCTAACCATAAAGGCTGCTGTGTAATTTGCCCCCTGACTTGGCATTTAAAGAATTTAGGGGAAGCATTTTAAAAATTCTGTGAATGCACTTAAAGAATGAAGAATCAAATCGTTAATCAAATTGAATCAAATTTAATTGTGAATCGAATAGAATTGAATCATTCTGAATTTGCAAAAATCGTTTTTGAATCAAATCGAAAAACTATGAATCGTGAATCGAATTGATTCGCTGTATACCAAATATTCACAGCCCTGCTGGGTAATAATTTAGTTGGAAGGCTTGTTTGGAGGGATGTGCCACCTCCTCGTGTAACAGATTCTCCTTCCATAACAGTACAGGTTGATGTTGATAAACACTTTGTGACTTGTGCTGTTATTCGAGCTATGAGCAAAAATGTTTCTGAAATTCAGAATGTGAAGCCTAATTCAAGCTGTGAAAAAAAGGAAAATGATTCCTAAGTGTAGGGAGTGGCTGTTTAGTTGAGGATGTGCTCCTGTTAACAAAATGGCTATCTGGTAGAGATGCACCTTTGGGTGAGGTCTGTATTCAGGTGGTTGTGCCAATGTCTTTTGGGGTCAACAAAACATACAATAATCTGTTGCATTATTTTTACTGGCCTCGAATAAAAAAAAGACATTAGGAAGTTTATTAAAACCTGTCCAACTTGTCAGCTCACAGGAAAGCCAAACCTGTACCTAAAACAAGCGCCGTTCTATCCAATACCAGTGATTGATATACCATTTCAGCATCTGATAATAGATTGTGTGTGTCCATCACCCTCTTCTAAGTCAGGAAGTGCATATCTTACCGTAATGTGCCAGAATACTAGATATCCCACTGCCTATCCTCTTCATTCAATCACTACTCATTCTGTTGTTAAAGCTTTGACACAGTTTATTTCTGTGTTTGGGATTCCTAGGGATCACACTTTAAATTGTATATGTTTCAGGAAGTCTTGCAGCAGCTTGGTATGAAGCAAAACCATTCGAATGCATACCACCCACAAATTCAAGGGGCTTTGGAACACTTCCACCAAACCTTGAAGTCTCTGCTATGAGCTTATTGTGTGGAATTAATGGGTGACTGGGAGGAAGGATTGCCCTGGTTATTGTTGGTGGCTTGTGAGGTGGTTCAGGACAGTCTAGGTTTTTGACCCAATGAATTGGTCTTTGGTCATAAAGTGCGTGGACCACAGGCTGTTTCTCCATGATGGACTAAAAGGGGGGCCCAATCCATCTCAGAGTTTGTTACATTATGTAAAAAATTTCAGACATTGTTTATTCTTAGCTGATCAAATGGCTAAGGAAAACTTGTTGAACAAACAAAAGAAGATGAAGAGTTTGTTTGATCAAGATTCTGGTGTGTGTTTTTCCAGGTTATCAGGTGTTGGCCCTGTTGCCTCCTCCTGTTTCTCCATTCTGTCCTAAGATGTTTTAGGTCCATATACGGTTGTATGGCAAGTTTCAGATCAGAATTAACTGATTTCAACTCCTGAATGGAAGTGACATTCACAACTGTGCCATGTAATCCTGTTAAAATTTTTTACTCTCATTCCAGTGTGTTCGGCTCCAGTAGCAGTAGCTGTGGCTGCTGCTGTGACAGAAGTTTCTGAGGATGTTAAATGATCTGAGGATTGTATTTTGCTGCCCTGACTTAATAACTCTGAAACGTTACATAATTTGGAGCATTTTGTACAACATTTGCCTCTTCGAAGAGAGCTGAGTTGTTAGCTTTTCTTTCAGATTTGCTTGTTATTTTCAGATTATCCTTCAACCACTTATTTGATAGAGCACAATATAAATGTTGGTAATGCAAAACCAATACGGCAATGTTTTTATTGTTTCTTCGGATAACATCTTGAGTCTGAAATTAAATACATGATAGAAAATAACATTGCTAAACCTTCCTTTTCAAGCTGGGCATCACCTTGTTTATTAGTGAAAGCCAGATAGAATGTACCATTTTTGTACTGACTATCGGAAGGTGAATAATGTAACAAAATCCGAATCTTTCACTTTGCCCCAAATGGAAGATTGTGTAGATTCTACGTTACATAATTTGGAGCATTTTGTACAACATTTGCCTCTTCGAAGAGAGCTGAGTTGTTAGCTTTTCTTTCAGATTTGCTTGTTATTTTCAGATTATCCTTCAACCACTTATTTGATAGAGCACAATATAAATGTTGGTAATGCAAAACCAATACGGCAATGTTTTTATTGTTTCTTCGGATAACATCTTGAGTCTGAAATTAAATACATGATAGAAAATAACATTGCTAAACCTTCCTTTTCAAGCTGGGCATCACCTTGTTTATTAGTGAAAGCCAGATAGAATGTACCATTTTTGTACTGACTATCGGAAGGTGAATAATATAACAAAATCCGAATCTTTCACTTTGCCCCAAATGGAAGATTGTGTAGATTCTGTTAGGGTTAGGGTTAGCTCTGCTTTATAAATTCAATTTATTAAAAGGATATTGGCAAGTGCCTTTAACCACTCATGCACAGGAGATTTATAGTGCTGACAATCGATTAAAGAAATTAACTAATCACACATTTTTTTCTGAAGTTAATTGTGATTAATCCCACCTAACATTAAAGTTTTTAAATATACTTTTATATTGCGATATTTTCACATTCAATCTTCAAATTAATGTAGAAACAACATAAAAACAATATATTTTTTATATTTGTTTAGTGGCATTTTTCATGACTAAAAGCCAGTATCACTGATACCAATATTACTGATGTTTCAATTAATTTTTTCTTCTTCTAATATTTCACCATTCACTATAGCTATTCAACATTACCATATAATTGAGAGCTATCAATTTTAACGCGATATTTTCACATTCAATCTTCAAATTAATGTAGAAACAACATAAAAACAATATATTTTTTTATATTTGTTTAGTGGCATTTTTCATGACTAAAAGCCAGTATCACTGATACCAATATTACTGACGTTTCAATTAATTTTTTCTTCTTCTAATATTTCACCATTCACTATAGCTATTCAACATTACCATATAATTGAGAGCTATCAATTTTAACGTTTATTAGACTTTAAAAAATAACTTCTAATTTAAGTGAACTTAAAACAATCTTCACATAAACCCATTATAATAAATGAAATATGTACCTGTGCAATTCAGCAAATATAAAATATGCAGAAATTGAATAAAGTTATTAAACACTAAATGCTAAATTAAATATAGATGAATCCTTAAAGCTACAAAAGTTATAGATTACCTTGTTTACTTTTGATCTTTGATTAACACATCACAGCAGCTGGGTTATTAGGTTATTTGGCTGCTATTACTTTAAGAGCTGCCGCTGTGGAACCTGACGGGGGTCTGTCATCCATGCTTATAGTTTAATTCACGCTTTAATATGAAATGATACAGGCTACAGCATGTATACATAGTACAGCACTATGAGCACAGTATAATGGCTGACAGGACAGGAAAATTAGTTTTTACTTACATTTGGCCTGACAACATCTCATCTGACCGCAGTTCACTGTTGTTTTACTGAAGCTCCCTTGTACCTGCATCTTTTCCGTGCTCATTTGACTAGTGCCTGGCGCTGAGGTAAAGTTAGAGTGCAAGTCTGAAAAGTCTCCCATTTAATGTGGTTGTAAAGACGTTCTGCATCTAAATAAACACAATTCTTGTCAAGAAAAAAAGAGACAGAAGCAGCAGTTGTGAGTGGGGTGGCAAAATCTAGTTCCGCCCCTGCATTAAATATTTTTAGCACCATTAAACTGGAAAAATGTATTGCCTGTGTTAACATGCTAATTTTGACAGCACTGCCTCATTCATTACGATTTATTAACTATATTCTTAGTCTGTTATGAATTTTGGCCTTAGAAATGCATTTGATACTTTTCAGTACTGGGTAACGTAACTTAAGTGTTAAATGGATGTGCTGTCTATCTAGATGATGTGGTTGTAAATAGTTATACATGGGAACAATATCTCATATTAGAGCACTTTTTGAGTGTTTGGCTGAAGCTAGGCTCACGGTCAACTTGGCAAAGTGTGAGTTTGCCAAGGCGATTGTGACCTATTTGGTGAAAGAGGTTGTGCAGGGTACTGTACGTCCGGTGCCAGAGGTGGAAAGTAACGAATTACATTTACTCGCGTTACTGTAATTGAGTAGCTTTTTTGTGTACTTCTACTTTTTTAAGCAATATTTAAAATTACAAAAATCTGTAATTTTACTTTTACTTAAGTATATTTTGTTTGAAGTATTGTACTTCGCTACATTTTAAAACACATGAATTACTGAGTAAAAAAAAATAAAAATTGCTCCCTGGAAACTACTGCTGTAAATAATGGGCAGGAGAAAATTGGCGCTAAAATCACAAGAAAGATGCAGACGGACAAGACAGGCATTAGTGGTGCAGACCCAGCTGAAAACGAAACCCCGTCGTATTCTGCTGAATTTGAACTAGAAGGAAATGAAGTGAATCTCTGGCCATATTTAAGCTCTATTATGCAGTGTAAGCTGTGTTTGCCTAGGGAGACCAAACTAGCAGCTTATAAAATCTCGACAAAAACCCTTCGCAAGCATGTATAGGTAAGGTAAATACTTGCATCGTTGCATTGGTGGTTAAAATGAAGCTTTGACAGTTTAGCAAAAGGTTTTGCACAAATTAGCCAAAAAGAAGTGGTAAATATTGTCTGCGATAATATCGTAATTGTTGTTTTAACAATGTGCGATTTGACATTATCAGTATTTTGCCAAAAACCCAAACAAAGCACTCCTACAGAGTGCCGTGAAGTCTAGTAGATTAGACTGCGTGCACACATTTAGAGTGCGTTCTTTCAACCAAGTCTTAGATTGTCTGATTCGGTCTGATATCCTACAAGGCGTTAGTGGTGCAGACCCAGCTGAAAACGAAACCCCGTCGTATTCTGCTGAATTTGAACTAGAAGGAAATGAAGTGAATCTCTGGCCATATTTAAGCTCTATTATGCAGTGTAAGCTGTGTTTGCCTAGGGAGACCAAACTAGCAGCTTATAAAATCTCGACAACAACCCTTCGCAAGCATGTATAGGTAAGGTAAATACTTGCATCGTTGCATTGGTGGTTAAAATGAATCTTTGACAGTTTAGCAAAAGGTTTTGCACAAATTAGCCAAAAAGAAGTGGTAAATATTGTCTGCGATAATATCGTAATTGTTGTTTTAACAATGTGCGATTTGACATTATCAGTATTTTGCCAAAAACCCAAACAAAGCACTCCTACAGAGTGCCGTGAAGTCTAGTAGATTAGACTGCGTGCACACATTTAGAGTGCGTTCTTTCACTGCGTGATTCAGTCTGTTGAAATGTATTTAGAATGATCACAAAATTTAAGGTATGGGGGCAGAAAATTTATATATTTATATAATTTCATATAGTAAATCAATATCTTACAAAGAGTGCCGTTTTTCCCTCCAGAAATCAGCATAATTATGTAGCATTTGGACCAATCCAGACACACAACTATTTGTTATATTTAACAAATAATATCTAACACCCCCTCACCTAAACAAAGGGGCAATTACGAGGGTCTACGGACCCTTCCCCTGAAATTCATCTAACACCTCCGAAAGGCAGATCAGGCCTCTGGTTCCATGGCAACCAATGCTGATATCACTGGTTTTATTGCCCAAAGGAATGCGGGCAGAGAAACTCACTAATTTTCCTCATTGGAAAGACACATAATGCCCAGAGAAATGGACTGTTCTCTAATTAATTCATAGGACAGCCTTTCTTTGAATGAACACACATATCCTTCAGGTCATTGTGTATGTTGTTACTGTCCTTGTATATTGTCTTTTATATTGTATACTGTTTTATGCAGGCTTATGATAGAACCACTCGTTAATGTCATCTTACCTATATGTAATCCTACCATGTTTAGTATCTATGAATTTGTCTTCTGATGATCTAAACGAGAGTGAATATTATATGTTGGTACATAGGCAATGTTCCATATGCAAATTACTATGCTCTCACACAAAGGGTCATAAAACTCCCCAGTATTTCCAAACTCCCGCTTGGAATTTCAGCCTTTCTCATTGGACAAGCTCATCCTGAGAGGCGTGAATCTTGTCAGGCCTTAATGGCCTCACATCAGTGATCCGCCTCCAGTCTGTGGTTCTGTTAGATTCTGAGAAGATGAGGATGTGAGCTAGCACCCCTCTAAGGACACCCTAAGTCTGCGCCAGGCCTCGGGCCTTGACTTTCCATTCACCAAGATCATCTGACTCAAACTGGTTCTTTTTCATCAACCAACTTCAGCAAAGATCAACTTGAGCCTTCAGATTGCATCAGGACTCTCTGTCAGACAGACAAGACGTGCAAGTATCAAACTTAGTCTTATTAATTGATACATTAAGTATCATTTGCATGTTTTTACAAAGGTGTGTTTGAACTAAGAAACTGATGTTTCCTTCAGGCTGTAGATCTGCTGAATATCCAATGGTCCCATAGCTTCATGCTTTATTTCTCTTCTCTTTACTGCCTAAGCTTTAATCCTGTTCCTATACCAACTGTATGCGTGTGTGTGTGTGTGTGTGTGTATGTGTATGTGTATGAGTAGAAATATCCTACACCATGTGTCAGATTGGTGATTTATGACCTGATTTATGACCCGTCAGCGTTGATTGACAGGTTGTCATATGTCAAATGTGTACATGGCCAGATTTATGACCTGCTTTATGGCTATATGACCCTCTGTCACCCTGACTGCCATGTCACCAGAGTCTTATCACCCCTGACTGACATGACAGTGGGGTGTGTAAATCAAAATATCCAACATATGTTAGATCTGACTTTTGATGTATTTATGACTGGATTTATGATGTTTTATCTCTTACCTGTGCCATGGGGTTTTATGGAGTTCCTTCCTGACCTGTTGTTAACTTCCAGTCTGGAGGTATTTGGGTTCTTCCTGATTGTGGAAAAATGGCTAAGCAAAGGGTGTGTATTGTCACCTCAACAGGATCAATATTTGTTTGATCTATTCGGTATATATTAATGCATAGTCACCAACAGTGTGGCTACCGACCCGTCTACATCCACCCCTAAGCAAGGAGGTTGTCTGGGGCATCTGGCTTCCGTGCTTGTGTTTTAGGTCAACACCTTTGGTGGATTGGTGTCTAGACACCAGAGCTCAAAGCTGCTCCCCTATCTGTTTCCTACCGTGATGTAGTCGGTGTCCGATATAATGTTTTAATATGTTTGTTAACGGGGATGTGCTTTGTTTGCGGGTTGGAAGATATCCAGACACGTGTCTATCTCAAACCCCTAAACGGTTCAATTCTGCTTGATCTATAGGCTAAATGTTGATAGCTAATACATCACTGTTTTGATTGTTTGCAACAATACTGGAATGCTTTGGCAGTACAAATGTACAAAATATTTATCATGACAATAAAGCACCTCATGCAAAAAAAAAAAAAAACTGAAACATAGAATTAAAGAATTCACCAAGACCATATTTCTATTTGTGTCTGACAAATATGTTATGTCCGGGCATGTTCTTTCTACGTCAACTGTATGTGTGTATGCTAACACCTCTGTAGGATCAGAACAACCTAATCTGTTGGTTGAATCCTTATCCTTAAACTTATGAAAAGGAGTCTTAAGTTAAAAATCATTCAAACCACCAACTATCCACCAAGTCCACCTCACCTATCCATTTACTTCTGACAGTGAAGGTGGTTGTGGGGTCTAACTGACAGTGGATAAGAGTATCCTCTGTGTGCTTGTGTTAATGGCTTTACAACATTCATCTCATATAGATGTGCACAGTATCATGCTTTAGACAATGAATCAACACTTTGTCTGATTCTTTGGGATCACACCCAAAAATGAGTATACTAAATTGTAAGTATAGGCAGAATCATATATGTGGTGTTTAATTTTTTTTGTTATTTAAGAAATGTTTTCATTTTAATCCAACCCATAGATAGTATGTATACTGTAAAATAACAAATATACATTTTAACTTAAAACTTCCCAGTAAAATAATTACACCCACAATTTTAAAACATGTTTAAAAGGTTAAACACATTGTGTTACTAAAGCAAGGCATGCTGTCTATTGTCTTTAATTTTCTTTAAAATAGTCTGATGACCAGTATTGTTTCTTTAGAAAATTAATGCACCCAAGTGCTTTTCTCATGTGAGTATACTCTTTGGATGGGTTTGTGACAAACACATATATATTTTTTTTACTTCAGAAAATGTATATATATATATTTTTTTTTAATGTATGACTGAACTTTTCTCATTTGACAGACTTACGTTTCAAATTATTTACCTGGCCTTTAACACTTGGTGTAAAATCTCTTACCTAGAACACAAAACTTGTACGTTTTGACTATTTTACTATTTTGTAGGTATCATGTAATTTTAAATGACTCGCTAAAAGTTTAAACACACTAGAATCTGTGATTTTCAACATGAAAGAAATGTACAAGTTAAGGATGTTTCAACTATTATCATCATCTCCTTTTGACCCTGATAAACTGGTAATGATTTTTCTATGCAAGTGACACAATATACAGTTCTCATACTATGTGTATAAATAGCTTTGCTAAAACATTTGTAAGTATTTTTTGCATGCCATCAGATTTTCGCCAGGGATATGGCACATCTTAGAATCACAATGTTTTATTCATTACTTTAATTTTTTCTCTTACACCACTAGATTTAGTCATATTAACAAGATTTGTTTTGTTGGACTGTGTATGTTTTTAAGTGAAGACATCTTTTTGTGAGCTGTCATCATAATAGGAATAAATGAAAATCAAGAAATGAAGTTAGTTTTTCTCTTTGAGATATTTCTTTTAGTGCAACTTTGTGTCTGTCCACGATGTAAGATCACGTGAAGCATCAACACAAAAATTGTTTAGCTGTTTTACCCTTAAAACTATTACAACTGAAACCAATCAAACTATTGCACTGATAGCCGCACATTCTTTAAAGTTTGAGCATGTTAAAGTTTCTACGCTCTTGTAAAGAGTATAGATACATTTCATCCATAACCTTTCGTGCATTCAAGAGACCAAATCACTAAGAAAGAGAGACAAGCAAGAAAAGAAATGTTTATAATGCATATAGAATTTAGAAAATCTGTTTAATAAACAATTGTGAAAAGTTTTTAAATGCGGATTTGTAAATTATATTTTTATTACTCCACTAGATTTAGTCATCTTGTTCAGATAGCAGATGACACAAATCACATTTTGTTTGTTTGGCTGTATTTGTTTTAAGTCTCCTCGGCAAGTTCATGCTAATCCTTGCATGGGATAGAGAGCATGACGAGTACATACCTATTCATTTAAGAAAATCATTTGACAGAACTTTTTATTATTTTGACAAACCACGATTTCAAATTATTTCCCCTGAGGTGTTTATCCTCAAAATCTTTTTCATCCCACTAGACATTAAACATTAAAGAATGTTATCAGTTACTATCGCCATCTTCTTTGACTCAAATAAAGCAACATCTCTGGTGTACGTAAGCATCTACAATGTGTGCACATGCTAAACATCTTTGTTTCTCCACTTCTGTCAAATTTGTTAGATGTAATGCAAACACATTTGAGAACTATGATGTTCCACACTTTTGTTAAGGTTATAGAAAAAAAATCAAACATAATCTTTACATAGGAATTATCATTGCACAAAACAAATTGACTAAAAATCATTGAATTACGAAGTGTGTACGGCATTTGGCAAAAGAGAATTTTAGCTATAACGAGCACATAAGACAGAAATCCTTTCTTCTGTTCTGTTGTGAATGTATGAATTGTAAATACTATTTTTCCACCAGAGATAATCGATGTGTCTGTTTACATTTTGTTTTTGCATAGTTTTCAGGTGATGAGTTCTTTCTGATTGTTGTCAAACATGCAGTGCATGTTCATAGAAATTTATGAACAACTACAGCATAAAAATAATGCCACTACATCTAGACCTCTTGTTCATATAGCCGATGACGATGTTCACATTTTATTTTGTCGTAGTCGTTTCTGTCAACATTTCCGCTTGACATTAAAGAGTAGGCCTATGTGTACTCCCCTTCGGTCATAAGCATCTACCGTGTGCTAAGATTTTTCTGTTTTGTCCACTTTTGGCAGATTTGCTAGAGGGACTATGTCACATTGTTGTAATGTGATTATGGTTAAGAAGCATAACATTACACTGCACGCCCTTGAAAAGGTTATAGACATACTCTTTTATACAGGAAATATGTTTGCACAACAGAAATATGTTATAGAAGTATAAGTATAAGAAATATGCATAACAAATACCTAATACTAAAATCCTCTCTTCTAAACTATTGTGAAAGTTTTAAAATGTTGATTTTGATTGTCTGCCCCCACCAGCTGTGTATTTTTTCATAGTTTTTGTACAGTTTTTAGATGAAGACTATTCTCAGAGTTTGGTCAAACACGCCTGCGAGTGTTTGCAGGAAAACATGAACAAATACACTATAAGATAATTAAATGAATGTCAAGAGAGTGTTTAAACTGAGATTGTGATGTAAAGCTTTTTCTGGTCTGTCTATGATCCTGTCTACCTGTGTCACAAAGACCCTACCTCAACTTGAAAATGAGTCTTGTCCTTTTCTGTTATGACTGTTACACTTAATACAAATCCATCTATTACACTTAAAGTTAGACATTAAAAGTCAAGGATGCCACAGACACTATTTCCTTTTGTCTGTGTCTCTAAACATCACACCAGCAAATAAATCAGAGATGTAGTTACATGTAGTTAATTCATTGAAAGGGACATGTTTTAGCCCATTTTAGATGGTCTGCACCAACACACAGACACATGTTTTAGGTATTCATCTGACCAAAAGGTTTGATCCGGGAAACACACATGACTGCAACTTCCTGTTGTCAATATTGTCTTCATTATTGATCTACTTTTGTTAAAACAACAGTGTGAAGTTACTGTCTTCAACAGCACGGTCCCCTGAAATGTTGTAGCATATCTTTATTTTTTTCTAAATATCTAAACATGTATTTAGCTTAAATATTAGTTGTTAAGTGTTTACAAAGTTGTCATGTCTGACATTTATATTTTTAAGAACATTTGATATAGTTTATCGTTCTGAATTTTATAACATACAGTATATTTCACCAAACCTAAAGGTCTGAAAAATAGGTTTAGCATCAGTCCACATTTCAGCTGTTAGCCAGAAAATGCAAGTGAGCTGAGATTTCATTACTGAGATAATCTACAGAATGTGAAACAAGCTCACAGTTACATTAGAGTTTTGGATTATAGTTTATGTTGAATAGTGTTTGTTACTGTTCCACATGTTTAACACCTCATTACTCCATTGTGAAGACACGTACTGAATAAATCACAAAAGTTTTTCACTGTAGTAGGCCAACTCTGAAACCAGGCCCAACAAAAATTAACTTTAGCCTTAGCTGTAGCAGTATGAAAATAGTTTTTATCTTTCCATGATTTGTTCGTGCTGTTCTGAACCACGGTTTCATTTTTAACATCACAATTCATATTGTATTGTCGTGTGTGAGTGTCTGTTTTTTTTTTTTGCAAACAGTACTGCTGTAATGTTAGCGAGCTCTTTGTGTTCTTGGCTTCACTTTGTTCATATACGTCAGTATTCCTTGAATTTGCTCGATTAAATTAAGTATTTATATTTTATCTTGAAATATCCATGTAGCACTCAGAATCAAGACTGCTTCTTTTAAAATAATAATACAATTAACATTTTTCATGAGCT
>NW_015507855.1:16266-22655 GCF_001515645.1 Sinocyclocheilus grahami | reverse complement strand
GTACGTTTAGTTCTGGAACTAAAGCGGTGCGAAAGGGCCTAATGGCAAAGAGGTACATTGAGGGCAAGACACAAGAGTAGTCCAGTGAGCGGGCGTGGTCGATCTCCGGCGAACAATGTCCAAACAGGGTATTCCAAAGGGTTAATACGAAACACAGGCTATGGTCCAGGCGAGGGGCAAACAGCATTCGAACAGGGCGAGACGAGAGGGATAATCCAAGACAAGCGAAAATCAGGAAACAGGCAAACAGGAAACTAGACGAGACTAGACAACTAGAACTCCAACTAGGTACGGGAACTGGCTCTGTAAAGTAGCTATCGACTAGGGTAGCGATATGCGCTTACAATACTCGGCAGTGAGAAAGAGGAAGTCCATGGCTTATGTAGAATGTCTGATTGGATTTAGCAGTGTGTAATCAATGCCTTCAGCTGTGTATGTGTAATCAGTACAATGGATGATGGGAACTGTAGTCCGGGCTGAAGTGCAACAGTTAGTGTGGTGCAAGAGTCCATAGTAGTGAGCGGGTGATCTCTGGTGGTGAGCGAACGAAAGTGCATGGACAGGATTCGTGACAGCAGAGTTTCGTTCCAACCCTGCTCCAAAACACATACCTTGTAGTTTTCAAATAAGCCTAAATGATTAAATTAGCTGGATCAGATGTGTTTAATTAGGGTTATATCTAAACTGTGCAGGGCTGTGGAGTTTGACACTTTTGGCCTATCCCATTTTTGCCTCCCTCTCACTGTTAAAATGTAACTGTAAGTAATTTTTACTCTGAGTAAATTTTAAATTAGCTACTTTTTACTTTTACTTGAGTAGATTTTTAGACTGGTATTTTTACTTGTACTTAAAGTCAAATTTAATTAATGTAATGGTACTTTTACTTGAGCAGAATATTTTCGTACTCTTTTCACTTCTGTCCGGTGCATGCAAAGGTCTTGGCAATTTGGTACGTACACTGTAAATACACATACTATAAAATAAAGTGCAACCAGCCTTGCAGTATATAGTAAGTCATTAAATCCTGTATGAATGAACAAACAGTTCAGGGAATGTGTTATAATGTATGATGAATGCAAGAAAACGTAGCTGAGATTGTCCATTGATGAATGAAAGTGTCCCTTGTAATCAATAACATTAATCAATAACTGTTCATTGATTCTTGAGAAGTGGGACAAAACAGGGTGTTTTGTTAAATGAACAAATAAAACAATTAGTTGTTACCTCTATCCATTTACATTCACCAGGATCTTAATATTCACATTTAAACATCATAACAAATGACCCAAATAATCATCAGAACACATGATCAGAATGCAAACAACTGTATTATGAATAGTTTTATCCAGTGTTATGTGTTTCCTCAGACTTATGTTCCCTGAATCTCATGTTCCCTTAACCCTAACTCTGCTAGAAGTGATGACTATCAATCCACAAAAGCAATATGTGCTGTATATTTAGTATTTATACATTATTGGAAAATTAAACACTATTTTATATTTAATATAATTAAAAATGACTTGAAAGACACAAAAATATGATGACTTCACTTTGAATGTCAACTCTGTCATTGGCCTGTCACCATGGTCAGACAGAAAATGGTGATATCTGACAGTGTTGACAAGTTTGGCATTTCTTTCACAAAACAAAAGGAGTTCATGTAGTAGGCATTTTTTCCGTTGATGCTAGATGCTAATAGAACATGCTTCAAGAGAATAAAATTATCTAAATATTTCAAATAATTTCCTCATAAATTGGAAGATGGTGCTGACATATCATGGTTGTGACACAGAAAATATTAACATTAAGTTAAAATATTATAAAACTATAAAACTTTCCGGAGCCTGTCTGACATGGATGTACTCTGCAGAGGTGGAATGTGGCAAGGGGGTCCGTTAGAGTGACAGCTGCCTGTGATATTCCCTGATTTATTTTTATTTATTTTTATTTTAATGAATGTCTGACGATGTTGACAAAAAGTGGAGACATGACTTTGAAACCTTATGAAACATGTTTGTGTCCTTGAAAACAACCTTGCTTTGATATGAGATCAAATTACGTTACCTGGTGTTGCGATTTTTTTATTCAAAAAGCAGATGTTAGATATATTCCTGTCAACTATGATACTGACAAAATAAGTATTTGTTCACAGCTTGGATACCTAGAATTTAAATAGTAAACTGATTGACAGATTCTGTATCTACTTACCAACATAAAAAAGTTGATTATTAATACTTTTTTATATTTAGAGGCATAATAGATCTCTATTTTCACTTAAATGGTCATCACATTTTCTCAAATAGGTCAAATTTGTATTTGCTGTTTTGAAAGAAAAATACCTAGAGGGACAAAGGACACAGTGGGTAATGTCTTAACACTAAACATGTTGTACAGCAGGGGTGTCCAAACTCGGTCCTCGAGGGCCGGTGTCCTGAAGAGAATGATCAGGTTAGAAACTTGAGAAGACGTAGGGGTGCATTATTTAAGATTACATGTAACTGGGTAATTTAAATCTAATTATCAGAGGTTCGACGAGGCGGTATAGGCATAATCTCAATCAGGTTTGTTGAGTTCTCAGGTTCGGGTTCAGGTTCTTGGTCAGTTTTATCACGTCGGAACATGCGCCACGTCCCGCCAGACGTGCACTTGTTGAAAGACTCTTGGACGGTGTTCACTCGCTTGTGGAGGAGGAAGGCAAGTGTCAGAGTCACAACATATCCTACAATAGTAGAAACGCAAAGCGCTGTGTCAGCGGCAGACCAAGACCGAATGATTGGCGAGCCAGTGGGCGGAAGGCGAGCGATAGCTTCTAAAGCTGTATCAACAGGAGTCAGATCAATAAGTTGCGTTCCTTCCTCCTTGATCCTTTCTTCCAATTCTGGATCGAGGACGAAGGAATGCTGTTTGTAGAAAGGTGAGATTTCGTGTTCGGCCTGATACTCATCGTCGGTAAGGTGATAAAATGCTAAATCGTCAATATTTAGGATCGAACCCTTAGGGACATTGATCCATAAAGTTTGGTTGGGCAGGATAATGCGCGTGGCAGTGTCGTGTTGATTGTAGGTGAGAGTAGCTGTACATGCTGGGGTGTTGACTAGCCATCGGTTTCAACGATTTTAATGAAGGGTGTCAATCTCAATTTCAGGACCTGGATTTGAGGATCGGTTAAGGGAGTTCCCTGATGAGGGGACTAGAGGGGAAAGTAAATTGTAGTGAGAGGGGGAAACGAAAAACACAAAGAGAGACACACAAAAGAAAAAAAAACAAAGAGACACAAGGACACCGAATGAGGTGAGACAGCAAACGAGTGTCACATGTGTGGAGTACCTCCTCTCTACTAGAGGTTGGTCCTAGCAGTGAGGCGGAGGAGAGTGTGTAAGTATTGTGTTTAAGCAAGGTGGCTATATGTTTTCCTAGAATGACAGAAGTTATGTCAGTGTGGTGTAGAGTATGGGATTGTCGGTCTGTGTCAGTTGGTTTGATCTCCCCCCTTTTCCTGTCGGTTTGAGCCCTGGTGCCTCTTTATTTGGTTTCGATGGACCCATCGAAGGACTGGCTCGCTGTGCCCTTGTCTGATTTTGATTCGATAGGCAGCAGGTGAGAGCTTGTCCACAATCTCATGGGGTCCTGTCCAGTGAGGTAGGAATTTATTTGACAGGCGATGGGGAGCGTTCTGCCTTGGTTGGGCGAAGCTGTAGTACCATGCTTTGTCTCCAATGTTGAGCTCCTGGTGAGAGTCCTTTTGGTCATAGTTGGCTTTTCGACCTTCCGCACTTTTGCCAATGTTTCTGGCGAGCTTGTCGAGGTCTTTGAGGTCCAAGCCATGCGATGATCTGTGGCTGGCTGGAGCAAGTTCTTTTAGCATTGTCGTGAGGTAAAGTTCTCCAGAGTGAGCTGGTGAATGTTTCAGCACTGCCCCCTCCCCCTTTTGCTCACGCGTCAGTCCAGGAACAGGTGACCCGGTCCTGCTTGGCAGAGGTGAGACTGGTGCCCGTCGTGTCCATGTAGGCTCAGGGTGCAGCTCATAGGCATGTCTGAGTTCCTCTCTGATGCTGTCGGACTTCTCTTTGGTGTAGTCCAGCTGTTGTGTTCGGCGATTGATCAAATTTCTTGACTCATCCAAGTGAGTTTCAAGGGCTTTAATTCGGCCGTGTTTGTCTCTGAAGTCGGCATTTGCCTTTTCCAGGAGCTGTTCTGCATATTGTAGCTTGTTGGAGAGATCAGCGTAGTCAGCCTTGCCTTGTTCCATTTCTTGGGTAGTAGCTGCTAGGGTCTCATTGAGCCTAGTGATCTCCTTCTCGGCGTCTTGTTCCACTTCATCAGGCCCTTCCCGTCGTTCCTGAGCCTCCAGTTCTAGCTGCTCGACGCGTCGTTGTGCGCGTGTTAGCTCCTGCTGGAGATGGGCTGCGAGCCTGTCGCTCAGCTTGAGGGGGGCAATGAGTGTGTGACTTAAGGAGCCAGTGATTTTTGCTAATTCTTTGTGACTGTAGCTCTGACTTGAGTCTTGTCTCATAAGGTTTGTTATGTTGTCATCCAGCTGGTCCTGTGTCTGATGCCTCAGTGTTTCAGCTGCATTAGGTAGGGGGCTGTCTGATGCAACACTTAGCCATGTCTCGAGGTCCTCCCAGTGGCCAACAGAGTCTGTTGTGCGAGACATGTTTTGGCGCGGTGAGGGAGATCTAGTACCTAGACTGACACAGACCTTGAAGAACAGAAAACAAAACAAACAAGACAAAACAGAGGTGTAAGTGTGCAATGTCAAGTGTGGTTTGACGGTGAGTGTGTAATGGACAGGTGAGTGTAGTTCTCAGCAACTGTGATCCTCTGGTGGGCGTGCTTCTAATTTGTAGTCTCTGAGGGGAAAATTAGTAAGCACACACAGGTAGCACAGCTAGAGAACAGAGGGAGAAAAGAAAAATAATAAACAAAGCAAGGAACAGGATAATTGGTTGCTTCCAATTTTCCTGTAAGAGAGTTTTTTTGTTGTTGTAAGGAAATACATTTAATGGTAAGATGAGAGAGAAAGATAAAACACCACATTACCCTTTTCTGGTAACAGAATGAGCATAATTAAATTCTCCTCTTTTCTTTTTTTGTTAAGTTTGATTTAGAAGGATGCTTCTAAACCGGTGTTTGGAAATGGGGATTTCTAAATACCAGGACTGTGATAGTTATTAAAATTCCTCCGGGTGAAGGAAAAACAATAAAAATGACAGTATTGGTTTCTTAGCTGTAAGATTGACACCATACACGAATTAGATCGTTTCTAGATGAGTGTTCAATTTTTTGGCGGACGCCTATCAGTCCTCTGGTTGACCTGTTTTAGCCTTAGCTGCGTTGGGTTTCACAAGAGAGTGGAAGGTAAATGGAAGACAATTTTTAACCGACGAGTACAACCGGGCAGCAATCGGGTGAGGCACGTCAACGACTAACTGGCCTGAAAAGAGAATGGGGCTAAGCCCTGCAAACTACCCGTCAGCGCAGACCCGTAGTCTGACGTACCTCGTCAATAGCCGACAGGGTGGTATATCCAAACCTTCGCCCAGTCAGCCTTTGTTGACTCCTCCTCCGATGCCCAATTGCTGATGCCTCACTGCGTGCCTTCACTTGCAATACTAGGATGGAAATATTCAGTTTTCCCCCAGCCCGCACCAGGTTACGTCGGAACAGGTGACTCTGCTTGCTGTTACCCACAGTGGAGACAATGTCACTTCACCAACCAAGCACTAGGGGGAGCGCTATCTAACAGGCTTAAGCAGAGGGAAAAACCTGTCAAATTTTAAATAACTGAGTTAAATAACTGAAGGAGAGAGAAAAGAAGGCCTAACAGGTAGACGCAGAACTTAATTGCAAATGAAATTAGAATTTCAAGTTAGAAATGGTATTTCCTGGTTAAAATTTAATGATGGTATCATTAAAATTTATGAGAGCAATTAAAATTAATCAGTAAGTACCTTGAAGCAGGGCAACCCAACCCTAATTAACTACAAATGAAATTTAAATTTCAGAGCAATATTGATAGTTACTGATTAAAATTATATGTTGTGGTCATTAAATTATAAGAGCAATTTATAATTCAATTTCATCAATAAGTATTGTTGCAATAGGGAAACAGGAACTGTAATTAATTATTAACTGAAATTAAACTTTCAAATTTGTAATTAATTATGAAATTAAATTAGAAACTTTGAATCCCTAAGGATAGCAAGTTACTAATACCCACTGATGTTACTACAATCATAAGGGCAATTATAATTAGCTTAATCCGTACCACCCTAATTACTTACAAATGCAATTAAAAATTTCAGAGCACTATTGATAGTTAATGATTAAAAATTCTAATGTTGTTGTCATTAGATTATAAGAGCAATTTATAATTAAATTAATCA
>NW_015507855.1:7704-16181 GCF_001515645.1 Sinocyclocheilus grahami | reverse complement strand
TGCAGGGCTTAGCCACGCCCTGTGTGGTTCCCTTCTCGTGCATAAATTAAAATGCTGTTTAATTACTCACGTGGGGGAAATGTCTCTGCAGGTTTTGTTAATAACTTCTATAAAGTGTTGTACAACACACACTGTTCAAAATAACAGCTTTTCACTCATTTCAATGTTCTGGAAATAAAGCAAGCTTTCGTTCAACATCAAATAACAGGTAGTTTGCATACACATTAATAATCTTATCTACTAAAAGGAAAAGTTATAAGGCAAAGATTAAAATATCATAGGTTTCAATAACACATCAAAAAGAAAGCATATTATTTGGGAGTATATTGCTCCGATACTTTAAATGATTTTAAATGATTGTCTTTTAAAATCGTCATGCAAGGTTCTGTTTCTTTTGTTGTAAGAAAAGAAAGCGGGTCAGTTGGGTTTCAGAAAGGGCAGGAAGCAGATATTCCATGGGTCATTTGGTGTCCCGCTGTGGTTTGCTGAGTTTGATTGAATCACGTTATCACTGTTCTGTTGTTTTGCAAGCCTGGGGGTGTGATTAAATTAACTATTTCCTGTGCATATATATAATGGTCCCATGTATAAGCGATCACGAGGTATCTCTCAACTATATGTTGTGAAAATAACTTTTATGTTATGAAATAACTTTTTAGTTCTCGATACAAAAAGATCTCTGTTGTCTCTTGATTGGATTAGTTTAGACCTCGTGATGAGTTGATTCAATGGCATATCAGTGTACGTTCGTGATAGAAATCCTACATTATATTTGACTGTAAGTAGGGTGACCATACGTGCCATTTTCCCAGGACGCATCCTGGCCAGGATTTCTATATTGCCTAAAGTGGACATTACCGGATATTCCACCATGATTCCAGTTTGAAGGGAGCATATATTTTCCATACAAAGGTCATTTAAGTGTGCGAGACATGAATTTAAATTGTATTTATTTACAGAGGTATATTATGTCCCACTTCACGGTTCTCTAGTAAGTTTTGTATGTGTGCGAAGATGCTGCAGGCAGCGGCGTAGCGCAAATCTGTAAATGAATAGTCCAAAGTGAAGTAAACTTCAGCGGATTTCCCCTGCTCAGGGAGTAGGGAGCAATGGACACTGTATAGGGACCATGTCAATCGGGACACAGTTCATGCACGGAGCTCACTTCTAATGAAATGATGATCTAAATCAGGTGTGTTAAAGGGGTCATATGATGCGATTTCAAGTTTTCCTTTATCTTTGGAGTGTTACAAGCTCTTGGTGCATAAAGAAGATCTGTAAAGTTGCAAAGACCAAAGTCTCAAATCCAAAGAGATATTCTTTATAAAAGTTAAGAGTCAACCACTCCTACCTAAAACGCCTCGTTCTAACATGCCCCCACATATCTACGTCACTATGTGGAAATATTAGCATAATGCCGCCAAAATGTGCACGCAAAGAAAGAAGGTGTGGTTTCAGGAACAGCAGTAGTGTTGATGCAGCCATGTCAGGGAGACGGTGTGTGTTTCAGTGCGAAAGCAAAAGCACTTTATTTTTTTCAGAACAGCACAACCCAGATGTTCAAATTTGTGCAACGCATTTTATGGACGACAGTTTTTTGAACCTAGAAGAGTACAAGTCTGGCTGTGCACAAAGGCTATTTAAAAAAAAAAAAGGTTCAATTCCGACTTTGCAATGACAATCTGGCATTTCTGAGGCCTATTTGCTATTGACTGTTCAAATGCGGAGTTTTGCGCAGCGCAGAGTAACGCGTCGTGTGTGTGTGTGAGGGGAACATGGTCACATCACAGGAGACTGAACTGCCTGTCAGAAATCATAGCACGTCAGCTGTCTTAACCGTGGCTTGTCTACTGCATCATCACTGTGTCTGTCACGCGACTCTGTTGCCCTTTCGGAGTTTAGTTTTTTTTTTTTTTACTGATGGACATTATTAACTGTCTTGATATTTATTTTGAAAGCTTAAGCTCGCGATTATGGTAAGGGCCATTATATTTCCAACGCGTGCTTGTGGTGTTCGGCCAATCACAATGCACTGGGTCAGCTGGCCAATCAGAGCAGACTGCGCTTGTCAAAGGAGAGGGTTTTGTTGAAAACGACATGTTTGAGAGAGGCGGGGGATAGATGACCTACAATAATGTACAGTATTTGAAAAATAATGTGGTTTTTTAACATTATGTACAGTATTTGAAAAATAATGTGTTTTTTTAACATTAAATCATGTCAACATATTCTGTTACACCAAATACACAAAATAATGATCTTTAAAATAGCATCATATGACAAAGAGAGACATGCAAAACATGCAGAGCGGGGGTACGCGAGGACTGGAATTGAGAACCGCTGTTCTAGAGGAGACAACATCAAATTATGCGAGAATGGGACAAACCATTCCTTTTTGAGGGGGGGTTTTCTGGTGGGTAACTTACCCTGCAAACACGCCTGCACCGCCCCTTTATGGGCCCACTTAAGGCTAGCCTAAGGGCCCCCAGCGGCCTCTGAGATTGTGTTCATTGGCAAAACGTTGGCCCCTTAGTGCTGGCCCTGCACGGGTAGCCTTCACTTAGCCCACACTATTAATCTACAACAGGGGTGCCCAACCTGGTCCTGATCAAACACAACTGAACCAACTAATTAGGATCTGAAGGAGCACTTGATAATTACAGACAGGTTTGTTTAATCAGGGTTGGAACTGAACTCTGTAGGAAGGTAGATCTCCAGGAACAGGATGCACCCCTGATCTATAACAATACATCTGTTTCACTTTAAATACTTTTCAGCTACTATGACTTAAGTCTTTGGGAAAAACAGTTATTATACATCTGAAATGGATGCAGTCACCACATAACTAATGTCTATATTATCAAAAATGTACAGTAGTCAAAGGGATTTCAAATCAATGGATTTATTAAATACAAAATAGAAAACATTAAATTCAGGTTAATACAGCTACATATAGCCAAATATGTAAATACACAAAAGTGCAAACAAAGCAATGTAAGATTGTAGGATTTTGTCATGTGAAAGTTGATGTGTGTGAAAGTCTTATCTGTAGTGCATCAATTTCCTATCACTGTCCGTAGCTGAAGTTGGCTGATAACAAATTAATAATCCAACCTATTGTAATGAAAACACGCCACAGCTCACAAACACCAGACTCTTCCTAACCAGGAAGAATCAAAAATAGTCCAGACTATGGTCTCACGTCAAAAATAACTTTAAATCCATATTCAAACTGTTCCATGATGTGGTGTCCTCAGAAAATAAAGAGTCCTTCTAAAATGCATACAAATACACTGTCTTAAACTCTTAGCATCAATCCAAACATAGGCCATACATACATGTACCATCTCTACAAAAAACATCAGCAATGTACACTTTTAAATAGAAAAAAAAATCCTTGAAATGACACATTTCCCAACCAGGACACAGCACAATGTGTTCAGCAGGTGAGCCATGCTTGCTACTGCTGCTTGCTATCGCTAACTCTCTCTACTAGTGATGTGACATTCGACACCGAGGCTTCGAAGCTTGTATCAAAAAAACTAAACATCTCACAGTGAAGCACTGTACCGGAGATTGATTCATTTTGCTAAAACCACGTGATCTGTGATGTCCGAAGCTTCGTTTTTGCACACAACCACGTGACTGCTTCGTATTCTGATTCAAATAACGCGAACCACTTGTGCAGTTTTAGGTGTCACTCACTTCTTTGAAAAGAATAAATCATCATACAAATTAATATTTGCATGTGTAGTTTTGTGCATGTTCATTTAGTATTAATTCCTGGTTCAGACACTTTAACTGACCATTCTATGATAATCTTTGGTTATTTTGATCATAGCCTATACAGTATATGCCTACAGCCTTGCCTATTTTCCACAAATTTATTCACAGACTCATGTATTCATATTGTGTAATACAATGACTGACATGAAGACTTATTTATATAGACTTCATATTTTCTTTGCTTTATACAGGTTTTCATAGCACAAACTAATTTATTATTATTAGGGGAAGTCGTGGCCTAATGGTTAGAGAGTCGGACTCATAACCCAAAGGTTGTGGGTTCGAGTCTCGTACCGGCAGGGATTGTAGGTGGGGGGGGTGAATGTACAGCGCTCTCTCCCACCTTCAATACCACGACAAGGTGCCCTTGAGCAAGGCACCGAATCCCCAACTGCTCCCTGGGTGCCGCAGCATAAATGGCTGCCCACTGCTCATGGTGTGTGTTCACGGTTAGTGTGTGTGCACTTTGGATGGGTAAATGCAGAGCACTAATTCCGAGTATGGGTCACCATACTTGGCCACTTCACTTTTTTTTATCTGAAACTGTTCAAAAATGGCTGGGTCGTCTGGGACGCAAAGGCAGCTTTTTCCACCTTTTGACCACACGATGTCATTAGTGTGCACCGTCTTGAAAAGCTTTGAGTAATAAACCTTTTTACGATACAGTTGAGGGGAAAGCCTCGGTGCTTCGCAAAGCTTAATTTTTCCATCACTACTCTCTACCACATGGCTTTACTTAAGGAAACCTAAAACACCCTAGCATCCCTAGTGGTAAGGAAGAAAACTGCCCACAAAATAATTTTTAACAGGCTCATGTCTGGCCCACACTGGGCCATCATGGGATTAATGTGGGCAGTCCCATAGTGTACACTGTTAAAAATTTCCTGTAGAAATTACAGTAACTTACTGGCAGCAGTTCGCCAGTAATTTACTGTAAATTAAACTTACAGTAAAAATACTGTATTAATATTTACAGTACCATTTAACTTGCTGTAAATGTATTTACAGTATGTGTACTGTACTTTTACAGTTTTTACTGTAAAATATACGGTAATGTTATGGTCTTTTCTCCAGTAACATATTGAAATACAAGAAAAATATATATGTAATTTTACTGAAAATAAGCAATGACAACTGTATAACTTTTTATTTTTTTAATTGTTCAATTGTAATCCTTGCAATAACATTTTAATATTTTAACAGATTTAGTTAAGACTCAAACTAAATATTGTTATAAACTATTATATACATTACATACTATTCTAACTATTATAGTTAGAAAAAATTCTTAAAATTTATCCAAAGCACAACATATTATGATAATAGTGAATAGTGACAATAGTGAATCTTCAAAAAGAACTCAAACTTTTGTTACACACAAGAAGCATGGACTATTTTTTTCAAAGCTGCCAACTGAAATACACAAACTCCTTAATGAAGGAGGACACATGAGGGTTCTGGCCAGAGTTTCTCCTTTGCACCATCTTCCCATTTCTTTTGCTGATCTGGAATTTTGCAGAGCGCGTGCTGTTGACAGGATTGATCCTCGCAATGAACTTTCACATAAAATAAATAATTAATTAGACCATTCTTTGTAAATACTTTTTAAAGCATTAATTCAGCCAAAATGAAAATCTTATGTTGTTAAAAACCCATAAAACTGATTCATTATTAGAACACAAATGAAAATTAATATTCTGTCTTAATTTTTGTCTATCCAGGCAACCAGTCTTTTAGCTTCAAAAAGTGCATAAAGACATTGTTAAAATAATCCATATGATTTGAGTGGTTTAAGACACCTAATTGGTTCTCAAACATGTTTAAGATTCTGTTTACTTTGATTTGATGTACTCTATGTATTTGGATGTTTAATGTTTGTATGTGAATAAAAGCTTTAGCTTTATTTTCCAAAGATGAACGAAAGTCTTACGTGTGTGTAACAACATCAGGGTGAGTAAATGATGACAGAAGTTTCAGTTTTGAGTGAACTATTCCTTTAACTGTATTAAGATATGAAAACATAGAAAAATATCTTAAGGAGAGGAAAGTAAAAATATTTTTTTCTTCATTCAATGTAAATATATGGAAAATAGACATACCGATATTGGGTAATATGTTATATCACAATAGCGAACATTCTTGGTATTGTTATAGTGGGCACTTCAAAATTACTGTGAATAACGAAAAATTTAAGAATACTTTTCCATCAACTGGTTAAAATTTCAAACACTGCCCCTCTCAACTGGTCTATCTCCCCAATCTATTTACCGGTCTACTATAAGGTTAACTAATGAGTCTTTATTGTAAAGTGTTACCTATTGTTCTTTATAATTCTTTTGCACTTTAATCTGTTTATTAAGTTTAATAAGTTTATAAAATGTTTACTTATGTTAATTTGACATGATATAAGCACATTGTGAAACTCGTGTGACGGTCCTATGTGCGTTCTCATCACTTCTCAGCCGAGATTCACAACAAGCGTGTCAGGCTTCACAATGTGCTGATATTTACGTCAAGTGTGAACTCATGAACCCATGTTTGATAGTTGGCCGGAAGCAATGGTTTATAATTTGAAATGTTTAAAATATTAGTATTTTTCTCACACATATCTATAGTTTTGCTTCAGAAGACATTGATTCATCCACTGGGGTCACATAGATTAGTGTTGTGCTTTCTTTGTGTGGTTTTTAAAATGTCAACTTTGAGGGACCTATCCACTTGCATTACATGGATTTACAGAGATGGATTTTTTTTTAAATCTCTGTGTTCCACAGAATAAGGAAAGCCATATACATCAGGGATGCCATGAGGGTGAGTAAGTGATGAGAGAATAAGCATTGTTGAGTGAACAATCCCTTAAAGAGGGATAGTTCACTGAAAAATTAAAATTCTGTCATCCTTTATTCACCCTCATGTCATTCCAAACCTGTATGCACTTCCTTCTTCTGTGGAACACAAAAGAAGATATTTTGTAGAATGTTGTTGACCTGTTTTGGTGTTTCGGTTCCTGTGGACTTCCATTATATGGACAAAAACTACAAAGAAATTCAATGGGAACCGAAACTGTTTGGTGACCAGCATTCTTCAAAATATCTTATTTTGTGTAAAACAGAAGAAAGAAGTGCATACAGGTTTGGAACGACATGAGGGTGAGTAAATTATGACAATCTTCATTTTTGGGTGGACTATCCCATTTAAGGGATTGTTCACTCAAAAATACAAATTCTCTCATCACTTACTCAGTGGCTGAGTGGCTGCTTCCACTTGGTACATGATGTTATGCACATAATAGCAACTGAAGAGAACAGCAAATGCAGAGGACATATCTGGTAGGTCAATCACGGGAAAGAAGACTGCCTTCGATCGCCAGCATCCGATTTTTGCTGTGTAGAATTTAATCTCCTAAAAAATAATAATAATAATAATTTATCGTGCTCATGTTTTTTTGTGTGTGTTATTTATAGCTTTGAAAAACATTTCACATTTTATTTTGGTGTCAGTAAAAATATGTCAATGTTGGAGCCTTTCTGATTAGTTCAAAGAGATAGTTCACCCAAAAATTACAATTCTATCATCATTTACTTACCCCTGTTATTCGAAACTTTTTTGAGGAGATGTTAGGTAGAAAGTTAGACATAGAGAGCCATGAATAAAGTGTGACTAAATGTTTATTTTTAAAAATCATCCCTTTAACATCACTTAAATCATGTACTGAAAGATCTTACCAAGCATGATCAGCCTTGGGGTAGAAGCCTGGTCTTTGCATCTGCCAGAGTTGTTGTTGTCACGTATTTGGTCCATGAACTTCCGTCTGCTAGCCATCAGAGGTCACCCTTCCCATTCCATTGACTCTCGCACTACACACTGTTGCATATCACCCCGGACTACATATCCCATCATCCACTGCACTAATGACACACACACACAGTTGATTTCACAGCACTGATTGCTCACAGCTGTTATAACTCACACATCCCCTATTTAACTCTCACTCTGATCCCATTCCACTGCCGAATATTGTTTAGCGATTATCACTCCCCTAGCGATAGCTACACTACGAAGCCCGTTTAGTTTGTTTTAGCCCCACCTTAGTCTTGCCTTGTCTGTGTTCTCGTTCTTGATCTTCGCCTGTGTCTGTCGGATTCCTCCTCACGTCTTCCCCCATTTTTGATACTGTTTGCCCCTGCCTGGACCTTGCCTTGTACCTGGATTTATCCCTCTAGTTGCGCCCCTTTTGATTCTGTTTGCTTATCGCTGACCTACGCTAGCCCTAGGACTATTCTTGTGTCTTGCCCGCCATATACCTGTTTGCCACTGTTTGACCCTGCCTGTGTTTCTGACCTCCTCTGATGATAATAAAGCTTGCATATGGATCCGCACGTCTCACGTCTTGTCAGCCCCGTTACAGAATACTCGGCCACACAAGGATCCAGTAGCTTCTCGGATGGACGTTGGCCAGGTATGGATGTGGCAAGAATATTGTTAGCCCTTAAACAGGGCACACGATCACTGGAGGGTTACATTGAGGAATATTTTGCTTTGGCTAATGGCTCAGAATTACTGGACTTTATGTTAATTGACTTTTTCTGTGATGGCCTTAACCAGCCTTTAAAATCAAGAGTGATTCATGAGGGTCCTCGTTTGTCACTAAGTAGTTTTTTGGATCATGTTTTGTGGACTGTTGGTTCAGC
>NW_015507855.1:5021-7657 GCF_001515645.1 Sinocyclocheilus grahami | reverse complement strand
GGAACGCGACACCGCATTCATTCCTGTAATGGCAGCCGCACTGGAGCACGCTCACAAAATGGTGGCGACAGCGGAGCCTGATCGCAAAATGGCGGACACAACAGCGCCCCGTTATGTCACCGCTGTCAATCATGAGGCAAGTCAAGTCACAGTTGACCGTCACAAGTCAGGTCAAGTCACAACAGATCTTCCTGAGTCGAGTCTAGTCACACTTGATCATCACGAGTCAAATCAAGTCACAGGTTATTATCATGAGTCTAGTCAAGTCACAACTGATTGTCATGAGTCAAGTCGAGTCACAGTTAATCGTCATGAGTCAAGTCTAGTCACAGCTGATCTTCATGAGTCAAGTCAAGTCCCAGCTGATCTTCATGAGTCAAGTCAAGTCCCAGCTGATCTTCATGAGTCAAGTCAAGTCCCAGCTGATCTTCATGAGGCCAGTCAAGTCACAGCTGATCATCATGAGTCTAGTCAAGTTTCATCTGATCTCCCAGAGCCTCGTCACATATCAGCTGTTCGTCCAGAGTCACATCACGCCTCAGTTATTCATCCAGAGTCACGTCACATCACAGCTGATCATCCAGAATCATGTCACGTCCTGTCTGTTACACCCAGATTCTCAAGGTCAGCCCTTCGGTATCCCAGTCTGGTATCCAGTGTGAGGGATGCACTGCTGGTGTCTGCACGCACAGCTGGTATCCCCAAACCCACTCACTCTAACCCTTCCCTTCATGAATTCATTCCCCTGTCTGCAGCACTTCCCATATGGGGGGTTGCTTTATGGTGTATCTGGGCTGCGTACACCACCGCCGATTTGCTAGAGGCAGCGGCACCGGCTACAACATCTCCAGAGGTGGAGGCGCATGCTCCAGAACCTCCTGAAACGGCGGTGCTCGCTTCAGCTCCTTGTGTGGTGGTGGTGCCCAGCAACGCACTTTCAGCCTGTCCTGTTCTGGCCAAGGAGGCCGCCTATGTGTTCTCTGCCTGTTCTGTTCCGGCCAAGGAGGCCAACTATGAACTCTCTCATTGTCCTGTCCCGGCCAAGGAGGCCGCCTATGAACTCTCTGTCTGTCCTGTCACAGCCAAGGAGGTCGTCTGTGAATCCTCGTCCTGCCCTGTCACGGCTATAGAAGCCATTTACGATCTCCCTGCTAGTTCTGTCACGGCTATAAAGGCCGCCTGCAAACTCCCTGCTCGTCCTATCACGGTCATGGAGGCCGTTTGTGAATTCTTGGCTTGCTTTGCTTCAGCCCGGGAGGTCGTTTGTGAACTGTTGTCCTGTCCCGACCCAGCCAAGGAGGCTGCCTCTGAATGCGCAGCCTTGTCTATCAACCCCAATGTTCTGTCTGTGTTGTCTGTCTCTGCTCTCTTGTTGTTACATTCTCCGCCATGGTCTCCTAGTCAGTGTGGTTCACCGGGGGGGTTTCCTGTTCCTTCTGCTCCGCCGTGGTGGTCCACTGCTCCGCCATGGTGGTCCTCTGCTCTGCCGTGGTGGTCTTCTGTTCTGCCTGCTCTGCCGTGGTGGTCTGCTGTCTGGCCGTGGTGGTCTTCTGCTCCGCCGTGGTGGTCTACTGTCTGGCTCTGGTGGTCCTCTGCTCTGCCGTGGTGGTCTTCTGTTCTGCCTGCTCTGCCGTGGTGGTCTGCTGTCTGGCCGTGGTGGTCTTCTGCTCCGCCGTGGTGGTCTACTGTCTGGCTCTGGTGGTCCTCTGCTCTGCCGTGGTGGTCTTCTGTTCTGCCTGCTCTGCCGTGGTGGTCTGCTGTCTGGCCGTGGTGGTCTTCTGCTCCGCCGTGGTGGTCTACTGTCTGGCTCTGGTGGTCCTCTGCTCTGCCGTGGTGGTCTTCTGCCCCGCCGTGGTGGTCTGCTGTCTGGCTCTGGTGGTTCCCGGCTCTACCTGTACTGCCGGCTCCACCCTGGCTCTCTGCTCCGCTGGCTCTGCCTCAGTTCCCGGTCTCTCCACTTCCATGGGGACCTGGCCCTCCATCCCTCCCCCTGTTCCGCCTCCACTCCACCACCCTCCAGAATCGTAAAAGTGTTTGGAGCGCCTGGAAGCCGCTCCTTGGTGGGGGGGGGGGGCTCTGTCACGTATCCGGTCCATGAACTTCCGTCTGCTAGCCATCAGAGGTCACCCTTCCCATTTCATTGACTCTCGCACTACACACTGTTGCATATCACCCCGGACTACATATCCCATCATCCACTGCACTAATGACACACACACACAGTTGATTTCACAGCACTGATTGCACACAGTGTGCAATCAGTGTTATCACTCACACATCCCCTATTTAACTCTTACTCCGATCCCATTCCACTGCCGAGTATTGTTTAGCGATTATCACTCCCCTAGCGATAGCTACACTACGAAGCCCGTTTAGTTTGTTTTAGCCCCACCTTAGTCTTGCCTTGTCTGTGTTCTCGTTCTTGATCTTCGCCTGTGTCTGTCGGATTCCTCCTCACGTCTTCTCCCATTTTTGATACTGTTTGCCCCTGCCTGGACCTTGCCTTGTACCTGGATTTATCCCTCTAGTCGCATTATATGGACAAAAACTACAAAGAAATTCAATGGGAACCGAAACTGTTTGGTTACCAGCATTCTTCAAAATATCTTATTTTGTGTAAAACAGAAGAAAGAAGT
>NW_015507855.1:1445-4822 GCF_001515645.1 Sinocyclocheilus grahami | reverse complement strand
ATGGCTTTCATTCTTCTTTTTCCCTTTAATGTTTACTTAACATTACAGCATACTGCAAGATGTACTTACATCTAAATAAACTCCAAAGTAGTGGCTGCTTCCACTTGGTACATGATGTTATGCACATAATAGCAACTGAAAAGAACAGCAAATGCAGAGGACATATCTGGTAGGTCAATCACGGGAAAGAAGACTGCCTTCGATCGCCAGCATCCGATTTTTGCTGTGTAGAATTTAATCTCCTAAATAATAATAATAATAATAATTTATCGTGTTCATGTTTTTTTGTGTGTGTTATTTATAGCTTTGAAAAACATTTCACATTTTATTTTGGTGTCAGTAAAAATATGTCAATGTTGGAGCCTTTCTGATTAGTTCAAAGAGATAGTTCACCCAAAAATTACAATTCTATCATCATTTACTTACCCCTGTTATTCGAAACTTTTTTGAGGAGATGTTAGGTAGAAAGTTAGACATAGAGAGCCATGAATAAAGTGTGACTAAATGTTTATTTTTAAAAATCATCCCTTTAACATCACTAAATCATGTACTGAAAGATCTTACCAAGCATGATCAGCCTTGGAGTAGAAGCCTGGTCTTTGCATCTGCCAGAGTTGTTGTTGTCACGTATCTGGTCCATGGACTTCCGTTTATTCACCACCAGATGTCACCCTTTCCATTACATTGACTCTCGCACTACACAAACTGTTGCATAGCACCCCGGACTACATATCCCATCATTCTTTGCACAATTTGCACACTGTCCTGATTGCACTCATTGCACACAGCTGTTTCTAATTACCTCATTCACTATATAACACCCACTCCAACCACCTTTCTCTGCTGAGTATTGTTTAGCCTGTACCCCTTTCCGAGTCTCCGTGTTTTCCTGGTTTTGCCTTGCCTTGCCTGTTTTTGCGGTTTTTGATCTTTGCCTGTTTCCTTGGACTTCTCCCTCTCGTCTCGCCCCTGTGATTCTGTCTGCTTATCGGTGACCTACACTAGCCCTGTGACTATTCTTGTGTTTTGCCCACCATATACCTGTTTGCCAGTGTTTTGACCCTGCCTGTTTACCACATCTCTTAAATAAAGCCTGCAGATGGATCCACATGTCTCACGTCTTGTCAGCCCCGTTACGGTTACAGTTGTGACCTACACTTTTTAACAATTTAAGTCCACTTAAGAGAAATAACTTACAAGGAAGTAAATATTATAGATGCAGTTAGATACATGTACAAATTCATGGACCAATGGCGTGCAACAAGTCTTCACAATATTAAGCATATCACTCAGTTGTTATGGGTATAAATAACAGCGTCTCCGCCATATATGACGGCTGCCTATGATAGAAGACAAAGCACAGTACTTTGCTAGCCGTTTAGCCCTCTTTTTGGGCATCCTAAGTTGTTGAAGCCCTCTTATAACCAGCCTGTGTGTGTGTCCTAAACTACCAAATATAAAAACAAGTAATCGGCCTCTATAACCTATCTCTGAAATTGTATTTAGGAGTGATTGACATTTAATGACTTTAGTCATGAAAGCTTCCTCCATACTAGAGTCAAAGGTGCATGCAACCTCCAAAACAAACACCTCTCTACACTCCTCGTTAACCACAACTACATCTGGTGTGTTAGCAGACAGGCATGAAAAGATTTCAGAGTTACTGTTAAGATACTGAAACATAGATGGTTTTACACAGGAATGTTTGTATATTCTTACTAAAGGTGGTAAATGGTTTGATATGTCTTTCATTATCAGGTGCACTATTCTGTCATGGCGTGCTATGTACATTCCCTTGATGATATCCTCGGAGACCCTCACACTCTCAGAGTCAGACCGGACCCACTCCAGTGATACTCCAGTTCTTACTCCGAGATCATTCAGGTCCGGCCAGTCTGACCAGACACCAAAACTAACAGAGTGAGTGTCCAGTTTCCCGCTGGGTTTTCTTTTGAAGCCAAGGAAGACACACACACAGTTTTTCTAAGTGTCAGTTATAGCAATCATTCTTTTAAGTGGACCATCAACAACAGAACAGCTGCATCAGTAATGTGATTCACATGTGGCACAGCAGCAGAAAGCGCAGTAACGTTATTATCGACACAGATATCTCAAAATCATATTTATGCTTCCTACTAAGGTGTGCTGAAAATGATTACTTCACTCTAAAATTCTTTTTACCGTTACAAACTGGACATTCCTTTTTTTTTACCATCTCGAATGTGTCATCTTAGGTGTTCACAAAGACTGGAGAATAGTCGACACGACTGTAACTTACAGCCTTCCACGGTGCATCTAGAATTCAGATTGTGTTGTTCAGATTTGTTCACTATTTTTGCGGGCTTTCTGTGCTTGCGGTAACGTTACGTGTGTGACTGAAGAGAAGTGCGGAGAGGCTAAGAACACGCATGCATACACGAAAACGTCTCGAGGTTACGTATGTAACCATGGTTCCCCGAAGGGAATGAGACGCTGCGTCGAACGCCCTCGGCGAGACACCGTACTGAAGCCTGTGTGAAGTCAGTCCAATAGCGAAGAGAGACGTCACGAGCGGGGTGACGTAAGCAGCCAGGAAGCATAAAGGCACATCCGGCCAGCATGCCTGTTAGCTTCTGCGGAAGCGAGCGCCTGCAGGGATGCGGGGAGTATGGCAGGGAGACGCATGGACAAAAGGCCTGTAGTACAATGGGACCTGGCGACGAGGTGGGCATCTTAGGGACATACCTGGGTTTCGGGTAAAGGAACACCCTAACCATGCCCGGGGGAAACTCCAGGCCTGACACTGCAAGAGCCTGGAGGTCCCTATCCTCTTCAGCGAGGATATAGCGAGCAAGAAGATAGATTTAAGCGTGAGGAGCTTATCTGAAGTGTCTTCGATGGGTTCAAAGGGAGCTTTGCACAGAGCCTCCAGAACCACTGCCAGATCCCATGATGGCACCTTAGTGCACTGTACTGGCCTCAGCCTCCGGGCGCCATGGAGGAAACGTGTAACTAACGGGTGTCTTCCCACTGACTGACCACCCTGAAGGGTGTGGTAAGGAGCTATGGCCGCCACATAAACCATAAAAAGTGGAGGGGGATAACCCTGCGGAGAATCGCTCCTGCAGAAACTCCAGAACTGAACCAACTGGGCAGTTGACTGGGTCTTGCAGTTGCTGTCTGCACCAAGAGGTGAAAAGTTTCCACTTCAAGGCGTACAGTTTCCTCGTGGCGGGAGCTCTGGACTGGAGTATGGTCTCAACAACCTCAGTTGAGAGACCAGATGCTATGAGCTGTGCCCCCTCAGGGGCCACGCCCACAACTTCCATAACTCCGGCCGGGGGTGAAGAATGGTGCCCCCTGCCTGAGAGAGGAGATCCCTCCTGATCGGAATCTCC
>NW_015507855.1:0-1413 GCF_001515645.1 Sinocyclocheilus grahami | reverse complement strand
AAAGACGGACCCCGTCCCGGCGAACTCTCTCCAGAACTCCCGGGAGCAGAGCAATCGGGGGAAATGCGTACAGACGATGCCTCGGCCACGTCTGAACCATAGCATCCAGCCCAAGTGGAGCTGGATGTGTGAGGGAGAACCAGAGCGGACAGTGTGTCATTTCCTGCGAAGCAAATAGGTTCACTTCCGCCTGGCCAAACTCCCCCCAAAGGAGCTCCACCACCTCTGGGTGGAGTCTCCACTCCCCAGGCCTCAGCCCCTGTCTTGACAGGATGTCTGCTCCCTGATTGAGATGCCTAGGGATGTAGACTGCTCTTAACGAGAGGAACTTTCCCTGAGCCCACAGAAGGATCTGGCACGCCAGCTTGTACAAGGGGCGTGAGTGCAGACCCCCCTGCCGATTTATGTAGGAGACCACTGATGTGTTGTCTGTGCAGGCAAGCACATGATGTCCCCTTAGGTCTGGAAGGAAGTGTTCTAGAACTCGAAATACGGCCAACATCTCCAGGCAGTTGATGTGCCACATGAGATGATGGCCTTCCCACCGACCTCGGGCCGAGCGGCCACTCTTGACCGCTCCCCAACCCGTGAGGGAGGTGTCCGTCGTTAGCGTTACACAACGGCAAGGAGCCCCCAGTGACGGCCTTGAGACAGTAACCAAGGTTTCTTCCACATGTCTAAAGCACGTAAGCATCGCCGCGTGACCTTGATTGTGTGAAGTGGGTTGCCCCTCGGAGAAAACCCTTTGGTCCTGAGCCACCACTGCAAGGGTTTCATGTACAGCAGGCCAAAAGGTATCACGTTGGACGCAGCTGCCATCAGACCCAACAGTCTTTGAAACTGTCTGACAGTCAGTGACTGGCCTTCTTTCACTCCTCTCATGGCTGTGAGAATCGCTTCGATACGAGCAGGCGACAGCTGCGCCTGCATCATTGTCGAATCCCACACCACGCCTAGGTAAGTGGTTCTCTGTATTGGAGAAAGTACACTTTTCCTGGTGTTCAGCCGTAACCCCAGTTCTCTCATATGTGCAAGGACGACATCTCGATGCCGAGCCGCCATCTGCTCTGACTGAGCTAAAATCAACCAATCGTCGATGTAATTCAGTATGAGGATGCCCTGGAGTCGCAGCGGAGCCAGCGCCGCATCCACACACTTCGTGAAAGTGTGGGATGAGAGTGATAGACAGAACGGAAGAAGTCGATATTGGTATACCTCGCCCCCAAAAGCAAACCTCAGGAACTTCCTGTGTTGAGGAAGAATGGATACATGGAAGTATGCGTCCTTGAGATCTATCGTGACAAACCAGTCCTCGGACTTGATTTGAGACACAATGGGCCTCATTTATCAATCTAACGTAGAAACGACCGCAGATCTGTGCGCACAAATCAACTTACGACAGAGTTCACGTGT
>NW_015507854.1:39531-40704 GCF_001515645.1 Sinocyclocheilus grahami | reverse complement strand
TAGCTTGAATGTAAACATTTTCATGAATTCGTTGTATTCTCATGTGTAAAATAGCCAACAAATTAATAGTTGTAGGCTAACCCGATCTCATGAAAGTGCGTATAGCAGATTTTCTGCTTCTATTTGGCGTAATATTTATATGTAGAAATTGACTTTGGCATGCAAAAGACTGATAAATTCGTAATTAATGGCATGTTCAGTCGACAGAAGTACGGGACACATATGATAACCGCTGAAATGTTTGCGGGGCCAATCTCAGGTCATGATACACACAGTGCGTTCAGCCGTACACCTGCAGGAGCCACTGACTGTAAGTGTGATGTTTCTTTTACTTAACAGTTCAGTGAACAGGGAGTTGTTTGGACACAGTGTATAGTTGCATTGTGTATTTTTGCTCCGTCAATGAAATAGTTCCACCAAAGCAGGATAAACCGCTGCGACTCCGAGCAACACAGTGTTTCATTCCTTGTCGAAGGAATCGGTTGAGTGAATGATTTAGTAAGTAGACTTATAATTGCGCTGCAGCTGTAGTTTTACCCTGTGTCTGAAATTGGCCTCTATACCCTTATATAAGGCACTACTTTAGGGGACAGCCATTTTTAGTGGTGTCCGGAACCTTATTTAGTGGACATTTACGAGTGCACTCATTCAATCCCACAATGCTCAGCAATAACGAGCGTCTAACTGATGTATGCTCAACGCCTAGAGAATACCCATAATGCACTGTGAGAGTCGTGCGGCGAATGAATGATTGGCGCCTGCAGCTGATACAATACAGGGATAAATTCATTGTAAATTGCAATTATTAAAGTGTTTAATTTGGGTTTATACATAATTTCCACGACATAGTTAAAGATAAATCCTTCTTCTGGAGCTGCCAGTTTGCCAATTTCAAATGATTAATAAAAAGCAAGCACAAACTTTGCAAAAGAGGCAGTCCTTCCGGTGCACTGAGTTAAAAACACAAATTGTTTTATAGCAGCTGAAAAGTACAATTAAAAATGACACTCAATCAAATTAAGTTAAAAACCCTGTTTCATTTAGCGATTTAACCTTCATTTATTTTATTTAAAGCATGTATCTGTAAGCGTTTACTACCAGTGTCTGTATTTTTACATATATAAGTTAACACTGTATTACTGCTCCGGGTGTGTGTTCACTGCTGTGTGTGTG
>NW_015507854.1:38553-39161 GCF_001515645.1 Sinocyclocheilus grahami | reverse complement strand
TAAATACTGCCAGAGATAGGGTCTTTAGAACCTTCAGTATACATACAGTATATGTAACCACGATGGATAAGTCTGATCTAAATCCTGCAGTGCAATAATGTTCTTAGGGATTTCTTTCTCATTCTTAATTTTTATTTGTATTTGAAAATCGATAACATCACAGTCTGCAATACCAACAACTTGCACTTCCCTTTTAGCAATCCATCCAAAGCTTTTGATGTTTTTGTTTCCATGCTTCCAGCATTCTTCAATCACACCCTTTACTGGATGACTCTCTTTATGTCCTTTTAAGTTAACCCAATAATTCATTATTTTATACCTACGAAGGAATAAAGGAGCTTCCCCAACTTCTACCTGCATGGCTGCAATGGGAGATGTTTTGAACGCACCACAACATATTCTAAGAACTTGATTCTGTATAGTTTCAATCTTTTTGAGTGTGGTTTTAGATGCAAATCCATAAATACTTCCATAATCTAAACTTGGTCTGATTAATGTACAATAAATTATTTTCAAAGACAATCTACAAGCTCCCCATTCTACCCCAGATAGACATCATAAAATATTTACTCCCGTTTTACATTTCTTGATCAGTTTTTTAATGTGCA
>NW_015507854.1:38286-38529 GCF_001515645.1 Sinocyclocheilus grahami | reverse complement strand
TTCCAGCCGAACTACTGAGACTTGCTCCAGCTCCTGTTTGTACAACTTCAACTTAACCGTTGGAACATTTTTCCCTTTTGCCCTTTTGTACTTGAGTTTTAGCCCTTGAGTTTTATAATCTGAAACTCCAATTATTTGCCCATACCTCCACTTTATCTACTGCTTTTTGTAATCTTTGAGACACTGAGACACAATTACGTCCTCTTTTCCACATTGCCCCATCATCTGCAAATAATGCCCTTC
>NW_015507854.1:36836-37458 GCF_001515645.1 Sinocyclocheilus grahami | reverse complement strand
TACAGCAGTGAATAAATAAGATTTTACTGTTTTTTGGTGATTTTAAAGCTTACTGAACTTTAAATTATTTGAATATCTACAGTTTTACATATAAATACACAACATAAGATCGGCCCCTCTGTATTAACTGTGGCCCCTCTTGTGCCCCCAGCTGAAAAAATCCTAGAATCGCCCCTGTGTCCATATTATAATATAGTGTATATTGATTTGCTCATCAGTCGATTGTGTTTTAAATGACTGCTTTTCGAAAAAGAGCCCACACCCGCCATCACGCCATGCACACATTATTTCTGAAATTAAACAGAGGCTTGGGGCAGTCCCAGCAGCCTGAGATGCATCTCATACTTCCATTATTTTGATTGCCAGGCAGTCAATGGCATCAACTGACAAGTGCTTTAGTCCTGGTCTGTAAAACAAATGAATGAAATACATGACAATGTGTAATGTATTTGAGTTGATGTTATAATACCTGATGGCCACTAGAGTGCACTCCCGTGTTGGTTGTTGTGGTTGTTGCAGTGTGCCGAGTAAATGAGTAAAAAAACAGTGCAGCCACGGCTCACGGCTTCTTGTATACACTCTAGAACAAAGTAGAAATAACATGTGTTATTAGAGCATATTG
>NW_015507854.1:35434-36444 GCF_001515645.1 Sinocyclocheilus grahami | reverse complement strand
TAAACAGTAATACCTTATTATCTTTTAATGGCATTTATTCACTGCTGTAAATCAGAAGTGAAATACAATTTGTATTACCTTTTTATTTTTCAGAAGTCAAAAACTGTAATAAATAAAATAATCAAATGTGTGAATGTGTACAACTCACAACAATAATAAAACTCAACATTAATGCTTTAATGCAGGGCTGATTGATGAGCGGCTGTTGATGGTCATCAGAAAGGTGGTGAGAGAGAGTGCTGTGTGTGTGTGTGTGTGTGAGAGAGAGAGAGAGAGAGAGAGAGAGAGAGAGAGAGAGAGAGAGAGAGAGAGAGAGAGAGAGAGAGAGAGAGAGAGAGAGAGAGAGAGAGAGAGAGAGAGAGAGAGAGAGAGAGAGAGAGAGAGAGAGAGAGAGAGAGAGAGAGAGAGAGAGAGAGAGAGAGAGAGAGAGAGAGAGAGAGAGAGAGAGAGAGAGAGAGAGAGAGAGAGAGAGAGAGAGAGAGAGAGAGAGAGAGAGAGAGAGAGAGAGAGAGAGAGAGAGAGAGAGAGAGAGAGAGAGAGAGAGAGAGAGAGAGAGAGAGAGAGAGAGAGAGAGAGAGAGAGAGAGAGAGAGAGAGAGAGAGAGAGAGAGAGAGAGAGAGAGAGAGAGAGAGAGAGAGAGAGAGAGAGAGAGAGAGAGAGAGAGAGAGAGAGAGAGAGAGAGAGAGAGAGAGAGAGAGAGAGAGAGAGAGAGAGAGAGAGAGAGAGAGAGAGAGAGAGAGAGAGAGAGAGAGAGAGAGAGAGAGAGTGAGTGTGTGTGTGTGTGTGTGAGTGAGTGAGTGAGTGTGTGTGTGTGTGAGTGCTGTGTGTGTATGAGTGAGTGAGAGTGTGTGTGTGTGCGAGTGTGAGTGCTGTGTGTGTGTGTGTGTGTGAGTGAGTGAGTGAGTTAGTGTGAGTGTGTGTGTGTGTGTGTGTGAGAGTGAGTGCTGTGTGTGTGTGTGTGTGTGAGTGCCGCTCAGTGTCAGGTAGGCGGCTGCTTTCCTGCGGTCCAT
>NW_015507854.1:32769-32991 GCF_001515645.1 Sinocyclocheilus grahami | reverse complement strand
TGTTTGGGGGTGGGTGTGTGTGTGTGTGTGTGTGTGAGTGAGTGAGAGTGTGTGTGTGTGTGTGTGTGTGTGCGAGTGTGAGTCCTGTGTGTGTGTGTGAGTGAGTGAGTGTGTGTGTGTGAGTGCTGTGTGTGTGTTTGTGTGTGTGTATGAGTGAGTGAGTGAGTGCTGTGTGTGTGTGTGTGTGTGTGTGGGGGGGTGATGTGTGTGTGGGGGTGTGTG
>NW_015507854.1:24534-30868 GCF_001515645.1 Sinocyclocheilus grahami | reverse complement strand
GGTGGGTGAGGGTGTGAGTGTGTGAGTGAGTGTGTGTGTGTGTGTGTGTGTGTGTGTGTGTGTGTGTGTAAATGAGTGTGAGTGCATGAGAGAGAGTATGACAGAATTTACATTTTTGGGTGAAATACCGCCTTTAATTTATCTATCTGACTGTCTTGAAACATTAAACAGGGTGTTCCTGGGTCAGATATAGTCTTTGATATAGTGAACAACTTTTCTCTGATTATAAGTTGAGGAGAGTGAATTGTGTACTCAAATGGTTCTCCAGTGAGATGTGTGACATTCAGGTGAAGCAAATCCAGCTTTGCAGATCAGAAATATATTTAGCAGAGGTGGGTACCTGTCGCAGTTTTTGTTATGCCTTGTCCAAAAACCCACACTTGCGGTCTTGGCCACTTGAGAGCGCGTAAGTGCGCAAGACTGTCCCAGGTCTTAAAACGGCAAAGCGCAGTGCCCTTAACGCACACTAAATCCACACAATCTCTAATACCGCTCCGGAGCACTATTCGAGGCTTAGTGTATCCCATCATGCACCATGTTCTGGAAATAAATCATGAGACTTTTTGCCGAGATCTCGCGAGAGGTCACGGAAACCTTTCCAATGTACGTTAAATATTAGAAAAACGGTGTTTTTAAGTTTTATTGGTGCAAAGATGAGTAGTGGTGATATTTATTTTGTACACCATTTGCAACTGATTTTTATCACTTAATTAGAAGCACCACAAATTAAAATTATGTCATGTTATAGGGACGACTGAACAGACAATTAGTCTGAAGTTGCTTTTAAAATGCAAAGTATTTAAAATTAAAATTAAGCTATGTAAACACTTTTATTTTTACAACACTATAAGTGTGTCCCATCAGGTAATGAAAAGTAGTCTGTTTGCACCGTTGTCACCATCTGGTTAGTTGTCATGGTTTTTGATTTGATTTCGTCATTCAGTTCAGGTGTGTCTAGTCATTATGCTAGTTTGATCTGTGTATTTAAGTTCCTGTCTGTTCAGTGTTAGTTTGTCGGGTCTCATCAATGTTATGTGTCACCAGCCTTCCCTTACCTTGGAATTAGCTCTCTGTGGATTTATTAAAGGTCCCATATTGTCAAAACTGAAATTTCCTGGCTTTTTTCCTTTGTTTAGCTGCCTCCAGCTAGCGCTGTGACGTCGCTGACCCTAGTTACCTGTGGTTGGCCTGGCCGTGCGTCACTCAGAAAACAACAAGCCAATCAGAAGAGAGGCTCATGAATAATAATTAGACAGGCCAAAATCGACCTGTTCTCAGCAGAGCTCCTGAGAGAGGAGCTGTAAAAATATATTGAGATGGTTTTTGGTACTTATACCGCAAATATATATTCTTAAGGACATCAAAACCTAAAATAAAACTCCAGAAAAGTGTACAATATGGGACCTTTAAAGACTGTTTTCCTTCATCTTCGTCTTCGTGCATTCATCGACACAGTATCGTGACAGTACCAGAAACGAGTGGAGTTATATTTACAACAAACTGTACTTGATTATTTATCCATCATTGATGATTACACTTCTTACATATACACTTTTTTATAATGATATACAAATGTATTATAATACTTAAGTATTAATATGACTACAATTCTAAATTATTATAACAATTAAATAAATTATTTAAAAAAAATTATGAGCAATATTAGTCAAATTATCCATAAGAAACCGTTTTACTGTGGTGAATGAAGTTTGAGGTTGCGGCGGTCATGTTCAGGTTGCAAACTGCATACACCAAACATCTTTTTTATGAATATGGTCCATTTCGAAGTGTTTATATCCAAACAAACAATATTCGTAGATTCTCCTCTACCCCTGTATTGCTCTGCGTGTAACGGGGAAAAGAAACTTGTAATGAATTGTGCCAAAATGATTGTTCATATAGCAAAATAATTCTAAGATATTAATTGAATAGAATGTATTAAGTGCATCTAAAAGAAAGGGATATGGGGACACCTACAGGTGACTAAGGTAACCTATTAGTGGAGTCGGCCATTTTCTCCTCAGTCGCATGAAAGCTGTTGAGGAGAATGGTAGGTGTAAAATCTCTCTCCGGTCGAACAGAAATAAAATGTTGTCAGAGATTATTTTATTTCTCTTTGAGGTCAAAATTGTTATTTTAAAAGTATTTTATTTCATATTTGAGTCATACGAGATATAGAGTTGACGGATAATTGATGTTTTATTCTGAACGCGCTGTCGAGTGCATTAGGAGCACATGGTATTCGTTGTGTTTCTGTCTCTGTATTTTCTCATTGCTTATTTTCACATGTATATTTATTTTTTGACAGTTATGAGACCGGATGAGCTGTATTTCATGTCTGTTTGGTGTCATTTCATATATTCCAGGTATGATGTATGAATGTTCTTATGATGCTATATTTTCTATGCTCAGAAAACAACAGAAAAAGAAATTGAGCTCTTAATTATGGAAAGACTGATTTATTGTTTGTTGAACTGGTAAATCAGTCGCATTAAAGCTGTTGAGGAGAATGTTATGAGACCGGATGAGCTGTATTTCATGTCTGTTTGGTGTCATTTCATATATTCCAGTAAACGTGATGAGTGAGCTCAGCCTACGTCTCGGTGTTGTCCTTTCCGGATGGGTTAAAAGAAAGAACCAGAAAAGCGGGGTTATATGCGCTTGCTCGCTGGCGGCGCAGAGGCGGAGCACAAGCGGTGCTCATCCACCCAAAATCCTGCCGCTTCCACGAGCACGGTTCTTTGTGCCAGTCACCACCAAAGATAAAAGTATTTTATCTTTTTGTAAGCGGCAGCCGCGTCGGCTTTAAGCAAGGTTATTAACAACCAATCATAGAACATTTCACTGAGCTCATGTCAGAGTGTTGAAAACATGATGAAGATCATTCTAAATGTAACAGAATTCACAGAGTTGTATGATCCATCAAAATTCTCTAAATAACCTAATTTATTTAGAGGGCATCACAAACACCACATCTACTGCACAAAACACATCCACTACGAGAGAAAGCAAGTCAAGTCAAGTTGAGCTTTACTGTCATTCTGCTACATGTGGGGGCATACAGTGGAAGGAAATGTCGTGCCTCACAGGAACACGGTGCTACATAAATACAGACATGCAACAATGAAGTAAAACAGTATAAACCTAAACACAGTTACTGAGAGAGTTTGACTATAAATATACTACTGTATAAATAATTACCTATACATAAACTAGAGAATACAAACTACAAATGCTTCACATAAATACTTTACATGTGCGGCGATTTCACCGCTTGCCGCATCCTGTGTAGTCCGGTTGTTGAGAGGCATCGCGGCAGCGTTAATTATTCAAATGCAAGCCGAAAGTTATAATTTTGTTTTTTTGAGTGACAAACACGTAGACGGGTGGGGGCACACTGGGGGGCCAATCAGTTTTCAGGGGGGCCCCCAAGTGCCCCTCCCCTTTCTACGCCACTGTTGGGGAGGAAAAAATAAAGGTGGGTTATTTTTTAAAGGGAACATAACACACAGTTTTACCCAAGCTCATGTTAATCTTGAGTACCTATAGAGTAGTACTGCATCCTTCATATATCCAAATAGCCTTTAGTTTTATCATATTTATAAAAGAAAGATACAGCTTTACGGTTCTCTCTGGAAAAAGCCGAGCTCCTGGAGGCGTGTCGTGGGCGGAGCTAAAGATTGACAAGCATTTGAGCTCCGACTGCCAACAAAACACAGACATTTGATGCAGTTTCACTTACCGTCTGCATTTCTGAATCATGACCGGGATCTTTTATAGCTGGGACCGCTCCATCTTTCAGTATCAAACGATGTGCTAATCCAGCCTCGAACTGGGCCTTGTTTATAAAACGTTCGTCAACAAACACGCTTGTGAAACTGCGTTGCTGCTCTGGAAAAACAAACTGCATCTACTGTTAACACTGGGTTCTTTAGGAAGCTGAACAAAGTTCTTTCCCTTACAACCAAAAACACACTTCTTTGGAGACATTCTTCCCGACCGAGTCCCGTGTAGCGCTGCCGAATGAAGCGCGTTGATGGGCATGATCTTGCTCTCGCTCTGGTCGATGTGTGCGTGGGCGCGCTCTTTCGGGAGAAATGCCCATATAAGGAGTTTCACCCTCTTTTATGTCATGAAGAGCCACAGAGCTAAAAAAAAACCTCAGAAACTTGTACAAACCCAGAAGTAAGATTTTTAGCACATAAATATTCTGTCATACGTCCATGCTTGGCATGAGAATCCTACTCTTTAACAGTGTAAACAACTCTGAATGCATGAAACAGCATTGTTGCTGTTACCTGATTGGCCTGAGTAGATGGTGGGTGGAGTCACGCATTTGTGGCTTGTCAGCGTCTTGACACTAGAAATGTTTCAAAATCCACAAATGCGTGCAGCGATCTACAAATGTACAGGACACGATTCACAAATGAATGGCAGGCAAAGTTGTGTTTGTGACATAAACATGTATTTGTGAGTATGTTTTTTATTTGCAAATCTCATTTTATTTATTTGTTAATTTAATGTTTGTGTGAATTTATTTGTGGATCTCATTCTAATTATTTGTCAATTTTTTGTAAATCTCTTTACATCATAATTTATTTATTTGGAATAATGCAACAATTCTACCCGCATAGATCTGTGATATGTGCTTCGCACATGCGTATTAGCGCCCTCTTCGATTGTGTAAATTTTAAGTACATGCACTTCTCCAGTCCGAAGATATCGGTGAAAGTTTGTTTTCTAAGATAAGTTTTTCACTTCACCACTACCCCTTCCACACTGAATAGCTTCTCAACCTTACATGACTGTTAAAGTTAAAAGGGTTAGTTCACCCAAAAATGAAAATTAGCCCTTAAATTACTCACCCTCAAGTCATCCTAGGTGAATATGACTTTCTTCTTTCAGACGAATCCAGTCGGAGTTATATTAAAAATGGTCTTTGATCTTTCAAGCCATTTAATCCCACTCAGTGGGTGTTGCATTGCTTCAGTCCAAAAGAAGTTAAATAAAAAAACGCCCATCCATAAAAAAAGGCCTCCTGTAGTGAATCAATGCATTTTTGTAAGAAAAAAAATCCATATTCAAAACATAATAATCACTTGAATCTAGCTTGCGCTCACTGTTGTACATGGAAGCAGTTCCGGGAAATGATGTATGAGGTCGGCTTTGCGCATGCGCTGCTCAGAAGTGATGAACGCGAAAGCACAGCGGAGAGATCAAAACAAAACAATGGTCAATTATGAGAAGTACAAAATGAGGATTTGTAAAGAAGAATGTCGGAGGATTTCGATATAAGCCAAGAGGAGACTGGTTTTCCTTTGCTAAAGTAAGGAAACTTTGCTTCCTTTGCTCCTGTTAACAAAATTTGGTTTTCACGAGACTCACCGGCGTTGGCGCAAACGTAAAGACAACGTTTTTGCAGTAATGTTTTATTTTGAGATGAATTGAGAGCTTTTAATTTGAAAAGGCTTATATTCTTTGCAAACAGCGGCAACTTTGAACTTTGAATTCACAAAACTAGGTATAATGACTGCACAGTTGTCTTTCCATTCTTCTTTATATGCCCTATTTTCGCTGTCAACTTTCCTCTTTAGACTCTTTGATAGTGCCATTTTCGCTCACCAGTTAGCTTAAATGTTAACATCACTCTGCACACGACGTAATAGCGTACCTCCAGCATGCAAAACTTTTTTTTTTTTAAACGCAGTTTAGTACGCGAGGATGCCAAAGAATAAATCTGAGTGTAAAAGTAGGCTATGTCAAATAATTATTACAATAAGTTAGGCTTTAAAATTATACATATTTATTATTCACAATATGGAAAGAGGAAATAAAACATAGTTCGTTAAGAGCATGACTCAAACATGCCATTAATGGGCTTATTCTAGTGGGTCGTAGCAGCAAACACAGTGTGCGATGATCATGCTGAATGCGTAGGCAATCTTTGGCCGCAAGACCGTGACTAAGGCCATCTTTGAACCTCTCTCACTATACAACATAGGACCACCTTATTAATTTTTTTACTTATTTTTATCCATTCCGCATCTCCCATGTGTGTTTTAGCAAGGCGGTCTGTGTTGGTGAATGAAGATACTTGCCAGGTTACGCGTCACTACTCTGCTTTATTCATTTATCCAGTGTAAAACCAGGACACCGTGACACAAATGTGGCTTTTTGTTAATGACTGTCCTACTACAGGATTTAACACTGAGTAACAGCTCACTACCAGTTATAAAAGACACTTAACAGTCTGTCACGGGCAATTCTAGTTGCATTTTTCATCAATGAATTTCTTAAATTATCCTTTGACTATATATATATATATATATATATA
>NW_015507854.1:20007-24413 GCF_001515645.1 Sinocyclocheilus grahami | reverse complement strand
ATTTATTTTTTGTATATATATATATATATATATATATATATATATATATATATATATATATGGTAAATATGTTCTGGCCCGCCATCTAGTGGTAAATTTTGTTTTTGGCCCGATGCCAAACTTACTTGCCGACCCCTGCCTTAGACTTTAGTACATCTATATTCAATAGTCTAGGATTTTTTTTCTATTTTGCAGAGAAACTATAGTAATTTTGAAGAATTACAGTCAGCATTTAATTCGTTGCACAGAAACTGCTTATTAAAGTTACAAATGACCTGTTTTTGCCCTCTGATTGTGGCTACATCTCTCTTCTAGCGCTGTAATTTCTGCAATAGCTCCTTTCTGTAAACCTCGTCACACTGAGGAGCACGGCAATGGCTGTCCAGAATGAGTTTGCAAATGACGTTTTGACATCTTTTTTGATATGTAAAAACATATTTCACACTGAAGACACGTGAAAGGCCTCTTTTCAGTGTGAAGCCTCGTGCTTAAAGGTTACTTCATGTCTGAAGCTCTTTTCACACTGATCACATGTAAATGGCTTCTGTTCATGTGATGGCTAAGGTTTAGTTTTGTTTTGAAGCTCTTTCCACACAGATGCAGGTTTAATGCTTCTCTCTGGTGTGAATTCTCATATGGTATTCAAAGTTTCCTTTTTGATTGAAGCTTTTTCCACACTGTTGACAGGTGTAAGGCTTTTCTCCACTGTGAATCAACATGTGTCTGTTAAAGCTTCCTTGAGTAAAATGTTTTCCACACTGAGAACATGTGTAAGGCTTCTCCCCAGTGTGGACGCTCGTGTGTTTTTTAAGGGTTCCTTTATGAGTGAAACATTTTCCACACTGTTGGCAGGTGAACGGCTTTTCTCCTGTGTGAATTATCATGTGGCTTTTAAGGATTGTTTTTTGAATGAAACTCTTTCCACACAGTTTGCAGGTGAAAGGCTTCTCTCCAGTGTGAATTGTCATGTGGGCATTGAAAGTTTGTTTATGTGGAAAACTCCTTCCACATTGATGGCATGTATAAGGTTTTTCTCCAGTGTGAATTATCATGTGCCTTTGAAGGCTTGTTTTTCGATTGAAACTATTTCCACACAGTGTGCACGTGTAAGGCTTCTCTCCAGTGTGGACCCTCATGTGGGCTTTAAGGTTTCCTTGTTGATTGAAACTCTTTCCACACTGTTTGCAGGTGAAATGACTTCTAGTTTCAATCTTTTGAGCTCTTTTATGTGAGCAAATCTTTTCCGTCTGTTAGCAACTAAATTTTTTTTGTCTAGTTATGGAATCATGATATTTCTTACACTGATCTTTATCAACGTTCACACAGCATCGGAATATGGTTGTCTGTCCTGTATTTGAGTCCTTAACATGGTTACGTTCACACAGTACAGTTTTTAGGGGGTGACAACCGCTTTCTATAACTGAACTCACACTCGTCTATTTTCAGGACTCAAACCGCAAACAATTTTGGACTTTTAAGAGCTCTTTTAAGGGTTAAGATGCTTTCTGAATTACTTTCATCTTTACTAGGATCTTTTCTTTCATTTCAAGAGGAAACTGTCATGGAAACACCAGTCAAGTCAAGTCAAGTTGAGCTTTACTGTCATTCTGCTACATGTGGGGGCATACAGTGGAAGGAAATGTCGTGCCTCACAGGAACACGGTGCTACATAAATACAGACATGCAACAATGAAGTAAAACAGTATAAACCTAAACACAACTACTGAGAGAGTTTGACTATAAATATGCTACTATATAAATAATTACCTACATGTAAACTAGAGAATACAAACTGTACAAATGATTCACATAAATACTTTACATGTGCAAAGGGAAAGTCAAGCAGCTGGCTGGGGAACAGTGCAAGATGATTTGTAGTGCATGAGCATGTTAACATACTGTACATATGTTATCGAGTCTTTTGTGGGATTATGTACACAACAGTGTGTGTGAAAAGTGTCTAGTGCACATAAAGGAGAGTGTGTTACTACAGGTGGTTTGTACAGGACCACTCACCTGTGTGTAGCACACTTCGAATTGCAACTGGTAAGGGATAAATATTGCATATTTCTGTACAAATTAAAGTGTACTCATTCTTCATGAGTCAGTACTTTTACATGGACAACAATACTCTGATTTTTATTCGATTAAGACAATACTCTGATTAAGAATCTACCATGTAAACAGAGATTTTTGATTACCTTAATCCGGCTAAAGTCATAATCGAAGTAAACACTAATCGAATTAAGACATGTGGAGTATTCCTATTTTAGTTGCATTACTGAAGTGCAGCATAGACATGTAAACACCTTAATCACATTATTACCGTCGTGAAGGACTTTTCGCCGCATTTTGCGACAGGATACACACACGGCAGTGCTCAACCGTTTGATGGCAAATAAAAGAGCTTCAACACCGCCGTCGTCTGTATGCACGTACAAATAATTAACTGCACTTGAAGCTTTCATAAAATTAAAAATGAAACACCCAAAACTGTACATGGCATCATCACGAAGATGATGTTTATACGTGAAATTCCGGAGGGGACGTCGGATGGCGTCACGTGGGACATAATGACATGTGCCATTAATCGATCTATGTACTATAACATGTAAAACGGGAACATGAAAGGAATATTCTAAAAGCAACTCATGTAAATACCATAAACATAATATTGGCTTATTTAGAATACGGTAAATAATTAGATTACTGATGTCCATGTAAACGTAGTCAGTGATTATTAACTAATCAGTATGTCAGGGGTTCTCAACTCTGGCCCTCAAGGTCCACTGTCATACTGAGGGTACGTCTCAATCAGCTTCATAGTTCACTAGGTTGTGAATTAATATATTGTGTACACGAATTCAGTGTTGTTTTTGGTGGCCTGTTTTAATTTTAGTTTTAGTCTAGTCTTTGTGTGAAGCTGTTATTTTATTCTAAGCTGTTTTTATTAGTTTTAGTCACGTTCATACTCTTTTTAGTCTAGTCAAGTTTCAGTCAACTAAAAGTCTGAGCATTTTAGTCTTATTTTAGTCAGAATTATCCATGACTATTTTCGTCGACGAAAACTGATGACATTTAGTCTAGTTTTAGTCAATGAAAATTGTATTTTAATCTCTTTTTAGTAATGCAATTCTATTTAACCCAGTCAATATAGTACAGGGCTCTACGCTTACTTTTCTTGTGCTCCTAACTTAAAAAATTTAGGAGCACCTTCTAAACAATTATCCAAAATTGTATCAAAAAGTAGCCTTCCCATTACGAGGTGATATTTGACTTTATTAAAAGTATGTCATCTTTTGTCAAATTCTTTAAAAAAATTATATTTTATAAGCTTTTTAAAATTTTTTATTAAAACGACAGAATAAGAACAAGTAGAATAAGAAATATAAGTTACCAATCAAATTAAATCAGTATTAACAAAATTTGTTTGTAGAGGTGGCACAGAAGAACACAAAAGTGGCTTGGTGTACTTTCAGACATTTAATGAGGTTCAGAAGTGGAATGAGTGCAATTAAATCCATAAATTCATGATGATATTAATGTTTTAAATATAAAATATTGAATATAGAAATATTAAATTACAGTATTGGCCTGAATATAAGAATACCCTGATTATAAGACGACCCCCCCTTTTTCTAGATGTACCTTTTGAAAAAAGGCTTTTTAAAAAACAAATCTTCTTTTTTCTCAGTAAAACACATTTTGTCTTCAATTATTTTCGTATCGCATATTTTTCACTCGCAATCTTTACAACACACATTACATTACGTATTTCACGGCACACTTGTTTTATGCGTATTTGGCGCCACCTATTGTTGTGGGTGTATTATTGACATGTCAAAGTCTAGACCCTGAATATAAGACGACCGCGTTTTTTCAGATGTATTTCCAAGAAAAAAATATTGTCTTATATTCGGGTCACTACGGTATGTTTTATTGATTAGTGATGTTTCTTGGTTTGTGTGCTCTGCGATTTCAGACTTAACTTTGGTAAGAACAGACCTCTGGTTCTTGCGGAAGCTCAAACATGCTGTGTGACACGGAGAATGAATCTGATTGGTTCTTGCATGTTAAGCAAACATGCTTGAGCTCCTGTGACCAAATGTTAATGGTGAAAACATTATTTGCTGATCAAAGTTTATATGTGAATAAAAACTTAAATGAAATCTGCTCGTCTTTTAAAGTGATTGTGTCTATTCAGAAGACTTGGATTAACTTGATTTATATGGATTTCTTTTCCAATCTCTTTACGAATGCTTTGAAGCATCAGAGTTTTGGGTGAATAAATAATGACAGAATTTTCATTTTAGGGTGAACTAACACTTAAAGGACCTAAGTGGGTTAAAGGGGGTTTTCTGGTAAATGAAAGTGTTGGGTAATGTGATGAAGCAGCAGAAGTGACA
>NW_015507854.1:19145-19869 GCF_001515645.1 Sinocyclocheilus grahami | reverse complement strand
CAAAAAGCAGCCATAAATTCCCCATTTTCGTGACAGTCATGACTGTAAAAAAACAAAAAAAAAACAAGTTAGGCTAAAATTAGAGTGAAACTGAAATTGATTCAAGCAAAAGTAAACTTTCTGCAAAAAAAAATCGTATTTATACTATATAGTGTTGGCATGTAACTTTTTAACGTTTGCAGTGCAGATACATTGTGTCTTTTTTTCTGTGCCCATGTTAACAGATTAGAGCTTTCACTCTGCACACAGATGCGGTCCAGCAATGCGTTCCAGGAGCACTGCACTCTGCATACAGATGCGGTCCACCAATGCATTCCAGGAGCAGATCATATGCAGCAGTGCAGCAATCATTTCCAAACTCAGGCCTGTTTCACACCGCGCACACAGGCAGAGCATATTTTTTTTCTGCTGATTGGTTTCTTTTCTAATCAGCAGCCATTGAGCTTGCTGCTCAACATTCAAATACTTGGCTAGTGCTTGTAGTAGCAAGTGCAGTGCACTTCAGAAACCCTCCACCTTCCCCAGCTTTACCTGTATAGATCAGTTACGGGGTGATTTTATGTATGTTATATATGGGGATAATTTCATATGTTATATGTGCAGCAGCAGTATTTCTTACATGCTCACAGCAGCATGTCTGTGGATGTATTGGGAGTAGCAAGTCTTGGTACTTGATCTGCCGCAGCAGCAGTGTAGCAGATCTATTCCGCCAAGACCAAACACA
>NW_015507854.1:17226-18071 GCF_001515645.1 Sinocyclocheilus grahami | reverse complement strand
GAAAGGCGGGGCATAGAGGAGAAACAATAATGTACAGTATGTGGAAAATAATGTGTTTTTTGAACCTTAAAATGCATAAACACATTTCATTACACCATATACACAAAATAATGTTCTTTTTACCAACATCGAATGAACCCTAAGCTCTGGGCGTTTTTTGGAATTTTCGCCCTAAATTTTTCATACTCAAATTCAAATGTTTGCCCTACACACATACAATGGAGGAAATTTAAAAAAATGGTTTCATTGTAAATAAAACCCTTTGAACTACAAAATATGAGTGGAATTCTTTATAAATAACATTATATACTTTTCAACTATTACTATAAACACAAAAAAAACATAGGCGCTTTTTGAGTTTTAATTTAATATATTTTTTTGAGATTGTGATTTCTTTTCCAATCTCTTTACAAATCAGAGTTTTGGGTGAATAAATAATGACAGAATTTTCATTTTAGGGTGAACTAACACTTAAAGGACCTAAGTGGGTTAAAGGGTTTTTGAGATTCTGTAATTCAGGTTCTGTTAGGCTCAACTCGCTGGAATTTACCTTGTTTGATGCCCCTACATGCCAAAAAGTACCAGAAAAAAGAATCTTTCAAATAACAGCTTCTAAACAGGAGTTAGAACATTATTTGTGAAGCGATTGAAAATGTCCAAATTTGCATCGAAATGTGTCATGGTGAGTTTCTCTTGCAAAAACAGGCTTTATAAAACACATTAACCCCACAATCCTATTGTACTCTGTGCCATAAGCACTTTAATTGATTATTTATTGAATTATGTTTCATTTTTATGTTTTTCTAAGTAGTAATATACAAAATGGCACAAGCGAATTGGACCAA
>NW_015507854.1:14471-16610 GCF_001515645.1 Sinocyclocheilus grahami | reverse complement strand
GAGAATCTCTCCTAAAGTCTCCCCAGACGCGCGTCCACTGCTCTCCAAGGCTCTCCACGGCGCGCTGACCGTTCTTCATCGTATATAACTTGTAATATGATAATCATAGACTGAAAGGATCCGAGACGCATTCGCTGCAACTCTTCCGTGCGGTCAAACGCCTTCAATTCTCGCGTTATGGACTACATTCTCCAGGGACCACTGGCTGACCGAGCGGAAGGCGACCCCTCCTTTCTCTGCCCACTGTGCTGACGCGGCGGTGTCAGAGTTCACAGAGTCTGTAATGGCCGACCTGAGTGACGTGTTTGTTTTTTTTATCGCGATTCAATTGAAGATAATTCGATCTATGATTGTCACACAATAAAATAATATACATCATGAAATTCCTGAGAATGAGAGCTTTCTTGTGATATATGACTTGACTTTATTGTAAAAAATATATCAAATGCACATTCTTCGTAAAAAAAGTTCGCAATGGCTAGGCGGAAAATCGTGTGTGGGACGAATACATTTCTAAGCTTAATTTTACTGCTTTATGAATATAAAAACCAAAAGAAATGGTATTCTTTGTAAAGAAGACGCTCCAAGCTTTCAAATGAACCCATATATGGGCTGATACCATATAAGGAAGGCTATGCAAATGAAGCATACACATTTTTTACGGGACTTTGGACCCGTATCCGGGTCCGCATAGCTTAACTAGTTAAAGCATATGACAGGCGTGGCAGCTAGTGGTCAAAGGAGTACACATGTAATAACCAAGAAAACTGTCTAATACTTGATGGCTGCTCTAATTCTTTATCATCAGTTAGGAATCTCGGTGTGCTATTTGATAGTAATCTTTCCTTTGAAAACCACGTTTCTAGCATTTGTAAAACCACATTTTTCCATCTTAAAAATATCTCTAAATTACGACATATGCTCTCAATGTCGAAAGCAGAGATGTTAATTCATGTGTTCATGACCTCAAGCTCTGTGCGCTTAATAAACAAACTCCAGCTGGTCCAAAATGCAGCAGATAGAGTTCTTACTAGAACCAGGAAGTACGACCATATTAGCCCGGTTCTGTCAACTCTGCACTGGCTTCCTATTGAACAACCAATACATTTTAAAATCTTGCTAATTAATTATAAAGCCCTGAATAGTTTAGCTCCTCAATACTTGAGTGAGGTCATATCGCATTATTGTCCTTCATGTCCACTGCGATCTCAAAACTTTGGGATCCTTTCCTAAAGATCCTTTTCCTATTTAGCGCCTAAACTCTGGAACAATCTACCTAACCCTGTTCAGGAGGCAGACACACTCTTGTCAGTTTAAATTTAGAATAAAGACCCATCTCTTTAACCTAGCTTACACATAACACACTAACACATTTCTAATATTCAAATACGTTAAATGATTGTTAGGCTGCATTAATTAGGTCAACCGAAACCAGGAACATTTTCCATAATACCCGATGTACTTGTTACATCGTTAGAAGAATGGCATCTACGCTAATATTAGTCTCTTTCATTCTTATTCCGAGGTCACTGTAGCCATACGGCTCCAGTCTGTATCCAGATCAGATGGTCACTGTGGCCACCTAGATCCAGACCAGATGGTGGATCAGCACCTAGAGACGACCTCTACAGCCCTGAATGTCAGCGGAGACCATGTCAACTAGATGTGCCCCAGAGACAGATCCCTTGTGAAGACCTCGTCACCTCAATGACCATCGGCACAAGACCACGAGAACAGACAAGTCCTCTGCACAGTCTGACCTGTGCTGCAGCCTGGAATAGAACTGTTGGTTTTGTCTGGTCAGAGGAGAACTGGCCCCCCGACTGAGCCTGGTTTCTCCCAAGGTTTTTTCTCTGTTTTTGTCACCGATGGAGTTTTGGTTCCTTGCTGCTATCGCCTTTGGCTTGCTTAGTTGGGGACACTTCATTTCTGGCAATATTGTCAGCTTGATTGCACAGACACTATTTGAAGATGACTGAACTGAGCTGGATGATGACATCACTGAATCAACAATGAACTGACTTTAACTAAAAAAAAAAAGGACTGTTTGTTATTGTCCTCCCTGCATTATCAACACTTAACACTGTTAACACAATTAACACTGTAAAGCTGCTTTGACACAGTCTGTATTGTATGAAG
>NW_015507854.1:9594-13580 GCF_001515645.1 Sinocyclocheilus grahami | reverse complement strand
CTTCAACGATGTGGCCAGCCATGTGCGTCCCTTGCTGCCGAAGCCATAGACAGCATCATTCAAAGTACACTTTCTGCAGCTGAATATAAACTGGAGAAAGAACGAGGCAGGCGGTGGGGAATGACTGATCTTGACAAGAAGCAATGACTGTGACTCCAATAAGTCTGAAGAAAATTTCATGCACTCTGACTCAACCTTATAATATCTGTGTAAAGACATACTGTACATGTTAATTTGGCAGATGTTATATGATAAGGAGGAGTTTTAGTAAAAGTTTTAAGTTGATGGTTGCTTGGCTTTTCATCTATAGCCATCAGTATCAGTAAACATATGCCATAAAATACAGCTTTGGCATTGTTACAGATCTGCTACAGGTCCTATTGTCATTTGAATGTATTTCCCCTGTTTGATGAGAGTGAAATATTGAAAGGGATTTCGGATTTATATAATGCTGTGCTAGAGACAACGAATGCTGTTTTAGTCTGTCAACTCAGAAAATAAAGGCTCTTAAATATTTGAATGCTCCTTGTTTCTTTAATTCTCATTTAATTTATTTTAAATATATAATTTTTCATTGTAAAGTTATCTTTTATCACATCATACATTTTAGCAATAAATAAATAAAATAATAATAATAATAATAAATAAATTAACCAAAGCATTTTCACAGTGGAGGTTCACATCTGAGAAAAGTAATAGCAAAATATAACCAAGTGAATAGACCAGAACGGGCAGAGTCAGTATTGAAACCAAGACACACTAATAAACTGCTTGAATATTTTATGAATATAGTACATGTATACATGAAATACGATAAAAATGATGGGTCAGCTAAAAATCACAAAGATCATTAAATTTGATAATCTCTAAGTGCCGTCTGAAATTTTCTTCTAAAATGAGCATTTTTATCAGGCTCCTATGTTTAGGTTCAGTCATTTTACTTTAATGGCAATGAATAGGTCCTTTTCTATGCCATTAAAGTGAAAGAACTGAACATAAATATAGGAGGCTGATAAAAATGGTCATTTTAGATGAAAACTTCAGTTGGTTCTTAGAGGATTTTGCATCTGAACTCTTAATTTGCATTTATGCTTTTATATGCATCAAACCCATCAAACCCATGACCTTGATGGTGCTCGTGTTTGCTTTTATATGCATCAAACCCATGACCTTGATGGTGCTCGCGTCATGATCTATTTGAGCCACAGGAAATGATCTCATTGTTATTTGGTACATCTGATCTCACAGAAAGGTGTTGAAAAGGGAGAGTTCATATTCAGATTTCATATTCTATCATCATTTATGAATGGTTTTCTTACTTCTGTGGAGCGTAAAAGAAGATACTTGAAAGAATGGCCCTATTTTTTGTATGCACAAAATAACTAAATCATAACCAGCAACAACAATAATAACAATAAACCCTGAGCTATTTCTTAGAATATCTTCTTTAGTGCTCCACAGAAATGCATACAGGTTTGGTCTAGTTACTCCGTGTTTTGATCTGGATCTCAGCTCGGGTTGCCACTTACAGTGAATTTGCAACAGAACACAGTTTAGGTTTTATAATTATTGTTTTACATTTGATGAGTTTATTTACTTCTAAAGAACTCTTCAGGATGTTGGTGTGCCTTAAGCAGTCATTCTGAACCAGTAATCACTTTTGACAGTTCTGCCGCTGATACCTGGATGGGAAGAACTTTTACATTTTGTATTAATTTACTTAATTAGGACTACATTATTATGTAATTATTTGTTAAATTTTTAGCTAAATAATTTAGCACTTTTTAAATGTCATTAATTGTATATAACAGATAGGATTTTTTATTATGTATATATATGATTAATAAAATGATGCATTACTCTGTCTAAAAATATAATAATGATCTGTCTTCCAAGCTCAGATGTATGTATGGAATATTATATTAATAGATTATCCAAATGTACAAAAAAAACAGTAGACCTATACCTTTATAAGCACAGATGTGTCGGTCACCGCATGCTGCTTTAAATCAGACAGTCCACCGTGAACAATTGAAATGCTTCTCTGGAAACTGAGCAGTTCGCCTTATGTTCATCGTTAAGACCCATTAATAACATTTTTCCCCATTCTGCCCAATGTTTGGAGAGCCTTTTGCCTTCATAGGGTGGATGTGTGCTTGACATGTTTTGGCAAGAATCAAAAAATGCACAGGTTCTCGAGACTCCGTCGCTATGGAAACAAAGACGCTAAAATGCAATCATGCGCAAATGAGCTTCTCTACTAATATTTGTAAAATTGATTTCATTTAAATTGTTATTAGTATTCTCCACATTGCAAAATGATTTGTCAAACTATGTGTGGGCCTTTCTTTTTCTTTCTTTCTTTCAAATATGACTTTTGTTTTTGATTTTAATGTTTGTATTGTTGTGATATTCAAAAATATGATGTATGGTTATAATTATAATCAATATACTGATCAATTTGGTGATTGTTCCGCTTCAATATTGGATGTCTTAATATAGACTGTGAGTCTTAGGTGCCCTCTAATGGGCAAGTACGGTACTTTCCATTGGGCAGCACCAATGAACTGGAATGAACCAGTGAACTTTGGGTGACTTCCAAGAATGTGTCAAGGATGGCAAACAAGTATGATGAATGGCCATGAGGACACCTGCAGGTAACACTTTATAATAACTTTCATTAATAAACCATTAACAAACATTATATAATGCTTAATGGATAATTAGTTAATATACATTCAAAGAGTTAGAAACGTGGGATAATGTGCTTGTAAATGTTTGCTAATGAAATTATTAAATATTAGATCATGTTTAACAAATCATTATTTCATGTAAGTTAAAATACTTACAAATGCCACTAAACTTTCAATTCCATACAATCAATGGGGAAGTTGTGGCCTAATGGTTAGAGAGTCGGACTCGTTACCCAAAGGTTGTGGGTTTGAGTCTCGTACCAGCAGGGATTGTAGGTGGGGGGAGTGAATGTACAGCACTCTCTTCCACCTCCATTCATAAACATTTACAAATTATGAATATTTTCCACTGTAGATTGGGTACTGCAAAAACATGAACAAATAATTAATTGATTATTTGTTAAGATGTGTAAATAGAGGTCTACACAACAAACAAAGACCAACAAATGAAGATGATGTGAACTGAAAGTTTAGTTCATTAGTAAACATTATATTATCTCATTATCTCATATTTCTAGCTATGAGACTATATATTAACTAATGATCTGTTAAGCATTATATAATGTTTGTTATTAATTAAAGAATTAAAGTAATTATAAAGTGTTGCTCACCTGCATCCATGGGGAGGGTAAACCAGGAGGAGTAAGAATTAACTGTAGCAAAACTAGTGGAGTACGTCCAATCAGAGGCCGAATTGTCATTTTTTGGTTGAAAAGATTGATAAGAACAAGGTATAAGTATGGCTGCCTGTGTAGAGGTTAAAAAGATCAATATGCGTCACCGATACCGATATTTTCAAGCCCAGTATTGTCGATATCGATACCTCTGAACTAAACTGATCTTTTAAATTATTAAATGAATATAATCAGTAATTATACTCACTTAATATTAGATTTTTAAAGCCATGTTTTTTAACATTTCATAGGCCTTTTTTTTGTTTACACTGTCAGAAATAAAATATACTATAATTGTATTTTAGCCCTTTACTGGAGATACCCCTAAAAGGGAGCATATTAGTGCCATACAAGTATGCATGCTTTAAGGGTAGATAAGTTACAAAGGTGCACCTTTGAGGGTACCTCGTGAAAAATAAACATGGTGTTACATAAGTACCAACATTTATTATTATTATTACCATGGTAAACTGTGGTTACTGCAGTTTTAGTACAAATACTGTGGTAAACTGTAGTTACTGTAATAAAACCATGGTTAGTTTTTGTGAAAGGCTGCCAGGCTGTTGGAGGTTGCAGGTGAAACTTTAGCATATTTTTTTTCTGACAGATTTATTAACAG
>NW_015507854.1:8648-9584 GCF_001515645.1 Sinocyclocheilus grahami | reverse complement strand
CGCTACTTTGTAGCTGTTTGAAATCACTCTTGCTAGTGAGGACGCATCTTCTGATTATTATAATATCTATCAATGAGTATATATTTTATGGGTGTTTTGCTTTGATTATTAGGAATGTTCACATTGTGTGTATATTGTGTATACCAGCTTTCAGGCCACATTTCATCCAGCTGTCCACAAAATAATCATGAAATAAACATACTGTACAATTGTATTTATTTATTTTTCTATATACATTAATTTCAAATGTAAAAAGTTTAGGTGAGGTCAGGGTATAGTTCTCATAATGATATTTAACAGCATGCGTGAGTGGTTGCATCTTTTGTCTATTTTTTATTTCATTAAAATTGTCCCCCTGTTGTGGCTCATTTGTATTCTGCCCCCAAAAATTGCTTTACGTTTTCATATTTTTCATATTTCTCAGTCTGCAAACAAGTTTCACATTTTTTAAGACCATTTAGGCTTTTTTAATCACGTCAATGATTTTCTTGTGTATTCACACAAAGTCCACCAAGTTTTGTACCATTCCAATGAAGTAAAAATAATTAAATAATGAATAAATAATCACACATTAGATGTTCTGGTCACTGTTGTGCTATTGTATTGTTGTCGCTGGAATCTCGGGGTTCCTCCAGATGCTGGCTTTTACAGGAAAGATCTTCCAGGAACCACTTCAATGTTAACAGATCTTACAATCATCTTCTTTGAGATGTGAGTTCCTCCAAAGCACTCCGAGGTCTCAGTGTAATGAAAGGGTGACTCCTGAAGCTCAGAACTGGAAACTAAGTGCTTCAAGGATCCCAGAAATACCTGCAAGAACTGCAGAGACTGTAATGTTCCCCCAGGAACCCTATTATAAGAACAAGAGCTTAGAGGCACTTAAAATAAAGTAAGTAAAAGAAGTAAGTTCCTTCAATACTCAAAAGGATATTTGAG
>NW_015507854.1:6711-7647 GCF_001515645.1 Sinocyclocheilus grahami | reverse complement strand
AAAAATATATAAATGTATTTAATAATAATAATAAATACCGACTTAAGAGAAGCAATATGTGGTTTTCTAAAGAACCATTCATCTGTTGTTGAAACTGATGAATGGTACCTGGAACCAACACACCAATAACTTCCCATGAAAAACCTACCCCATAGCTGAACCGAAGAACCTTTAGAGTGATGCAGAGAAAGAGGAATGAAAAACGAGGGCACTTGAGGAACCGAACCACAGAGAGAAAGCATGCGTGCTCAACATACAATGCCTCATTTCAAACCTTTCCCAGCTCACTTCTAACCTGGCACGTCGCTGAATATCAAGACGCCAGACATCCTTAGCTTGTGAAAAACCCATTCCAACAGCATTCCCAAGCCACCAGTGGACATTATTATTATTAACAATATTATTTTTCACTTTATTTTAAATATACCAATAAACAAATCAATAAACTCTTACTATTGCAGTAATCCTACGATACTGTAAAATAAAACATTTAATATCCAAATCAATTATTATTATTTATATATTTTTATTATTTAAATTATAACAATTAGCATTACATTAATCCTGTTCCATTTATACCAAAAACACCAACTCTTCAAATCAAGCAATTCTTTTTATTTGAGGTGGAGAGACAATCTTTCCAAACTGTTTGAGCAAAGAGGGAAAAATCATGCCATATGAATAAAGCACTGAATTTAAAAGATCTCCAGTAAGTGTTATGCAAAATTCCCATGACCATTTCCATGACCACGTTGCTGACCATTTCCTTGACCACATCCCCAATCTTTTCCTTGACCACTTCACTGACCATAACCGCTGCCCTGGCCGCTGCCCTGACCACTGCCCTGACCACTGCCCTGGCCGTAACCGCTTCCCTGGCCGTAACCGCTTCCCTGGCCGCTGCCCTGGCCGTAACCGCTGCCCTGGCCGTGGCCG
>NW_015507854.1:0-834 GCF_001515645.1 Sinocyclocheilus grahami | reverse complement strand
TGAGCTACATTATTTAATTACAGATTATATTTGTAATTTTACGTACATTTGTACATCATTTAAGAAAACAAAAATAAAATATACAGTAAATACTACAGTAATTTTTTTGTATAAAAATGAGAATTACTGTAATTTGTCATTAATGGAATAATACTTAAAATAACAGTCAAGTTGTTAATTTACAGATATTGTTTGTAATTTTACATGAATTTGAATGTAATTTAAGAAAACAGAAAAAATACTGTATAAAGAATAAGGTAATTTTCACAAACTGTTTTAGTTACACAAAACCACGTGTAAGTGTAGGCATTTTGACATAAATATGATCTAATTTGTAGATGTATTTTGGCGGCTTTCCTCACGTCTCAAGAGACAGTCCTGCGCAGCGCTTGCTATGTGGAGGAAAGAGCCGCTACTTTGTAGCCGTTTGAAATCACTCTTGCTAGTGAGGACGCTTCTTCTGGTTATTATAATATCTATCAATGAGTATATATTTTATGGGTGTTTTGCTTTGATTATTAGGAATGTTCACATTGTGTGTATATTGTGTATACCAGCTTTCAGGCCACATTTCATCCAGCTGTCCACAAAATAATCATGAAATAAACATACGGTACAATTGTATTTATTTATTTTTCTATATACATTTATTTCAAATGTAAAAAGTTTAGGGGTGAGGTCAGGGTATAGTTCTCATAATGATATTTAACAGCATGTGTGAGTGCTTGCGTCTTTTGTCTATTATTTTTCTTATTAAATTTTTTATTTTTCCCCGTTGTGGCTCATTTATATTCTACCCCAAAAATTGCTTTACGTTTTCATATTTTTCATATT
>NW_015507853.1:39910-40779 GCF_001515645.1 Sinocyclocheilus grahami | reverse complement strand
CCCCCCCCCCCTCCCCCTCTCTCTCTCTACACACTTGATTACTACAGAACATGCAATGAAAGATGGTTAGAAAACCAGAAACCCACTCAGCAGACCAGCTAAACTCAAATTTCTTAGCTTTGAAATCACTCAAAGGTGTATCATATAGAGACAAGGAGAAGTGTCTGGTGACAATAATTCTAAAATCAATTAATTTGACAATAAAAAATATATTGTACTGGACCTTGCAGAGATGCAAGAGAAGCCATCCAAATTAGCTCTAATTTTGACCCCAGTTTCAAATCACAAACTTTTACACAAATATTAGTAGCTTTTACTAGGCAATCGTGCTCACATTGTGAGCACCCATCATTACAGAGATAATACAAACGTTGGTTTAGTTCCCTGAGACGGGGGCTTTGCAGGAATCAGTCCAATACAAGAGGTGTTTATAGACAGTAATTTCACTGATAGTGATTGTTTCAAATCAGCAGCCTTTGTGCAGGACGTCGGTGAATAATACAAAAATCAATGACAAGTACGTCTCACGGCTAAAGGCTAAAACTTTTCTAGCAAGATATCATGTAACCATATTTGCCTCTTCTTCAGCACATAAAACATTAGTATGTGTTCTCAGAGCTCACCAGGATATTAGATACAGGGCTAAAGATAAAACATGGTGTTGTTAGGTTTTCATTTTGGGTGAGACAAATCTCGTTTTGTCAATTTTCCTCTATCTGAGCTCAGCTATATTTCCAGGCAGCAAGGTTAATAATGTCTTACTGCAGTAGACAGGTTAAGAAATAAATTCATATATACTTATACTGTGTGTGCTTGTGTTACATTCATAGAGAAAAGGTGCTACATCATGAAGCTAATATAGACAACAC